>NC_030815.1:26939479-27239479 GCF_001704415.2 Capra hircus | reverse complement strand
TGCCCCTCCTTAGCTTCCTCCCCTTCATCTTACACAAGCATCTCTTACACAGCTAATCCTTTGGGTCTGCTTTTCAGAGGATTTGAACTAACAAGTGGTATCCTGAGTCATCTGAGAAAACAGGCAGCAGGATGGGGACTGGTGACTGCTCACAGGCCAAAAAACACCATCCGGAGTGGCATATGGGATACAGATAATCCCTAAGGCAAAGTGGTGGCCCAACTGTTCCATATTTCCCTAGTGGTGGGAGCTGAGAAAATGTCCTGGTGATGGTGCTCATCAGTGAGGGTACAAAATGGGAAGAAGGAAAGGCAAGGCCTCCAAGGGCAACGGAATTGACTCCATGCTGCTAAATTGTTTTGACACCCTGCAGAAGGCTAATGAGTGGATGAGGGCTGTTATCTAAGTTAAAGGCCACGTGTAAGAGTCAGAAGCCCTCTTGAGTAGCTTTCGGAGAGGCTCTTATCTCCTTCAGAGGCAGAGCTGACTTGACTGAGTGGCAGATGTGGGATCTGATACAGTCCCAGAGCTTCTGAGAGGTGTTTGGTGAATGACTGCTCAGCCAAGGCAGGTCTGTTATGCTAAAGTCAGGGCCCTGATCAGAAACCTGGGCTCATAAGCATCGTCGGTGGACATCTGGATGATGTCCCGCATTCTGAGATGCTGGCTCTGCAGACCTCCTGGTACCTTTAGAGACTGCAGAGGTGCCCATGCATCTCTAGTCAGAGCTGGCATTTTCATGGTGTTTGAAGACACAAAACATCATTCCTGAAAGGGCACAGGTTTTCATTCCCCTGAGGAGTTGCTTCCACCTCCTCTTTTTATTATCAGATCAAAAACTGGAATTAAGTTCCAGCATAATCCACTGGGGATATGATAGTCTTATAAGGGACAGAGGAGATGATATGCTGAAGAAGTGGTGGGAACTAGCTGCTATGTTTCACCAGTGACTAGGGAAGCATCTCTGGGATTGTATTTTGAAGACGTTGGACCAAGGGAGCCAGAATGTATGACTGAATAAGCAAAAATTCTTTAGGACACTGGATCTAACCTGCTGCAAAGGCCCACAGTGGATAGGACAGTTTGCTGTTGGCACACTTAGAAGTGTAGTTAAAGTGATGGTGAGTACTAAGTGAAACAGAAATGCCTGGGTCTTCCCAGCACAAGATATAGGAAGGAATAGAGTCTGGGGAAAGCTGTCATGCTAGAATGGATATATTATATCAGGTCAAAAGACTTACTGGGAGATTATGCTCAACAAGAGGGCCCAGAGGACACACCATTTACCAAGGCCATTAGAAATGAGCTGGTGAAAGGGGAACCAGTGTCACTAAATGTTCAGTGATGACAAACCCCAGTGTGAGAATTGCAATGTAGATCCCTGGGACATTGGAACACTGGAATGCCTTCTGCAGCAGAGAATTAAATGCCTTTTGATTAACTGTCCCTGGCATGTTACTGTGTCCTGGTAGAGATGTAAACACCTGATAATGGGACATCAACTGACTCTGAACCTAGCTGCCTAGAATTGGCTATATTCTTCCAGGACCGCCAAGTCACAAAGTCAGACTGACCCACCAACAGTGACAGTCTGTCTCAAGCTGGAAATTGTGTGGCCAGGCTAAACTGTGTGGGCAGGGAGCTCAGATCCCCTTGTCACCCACCATAGTCACACCAGCACCTTTCACAGCCCCTGTGGCTATGTGGGAAGGGAGTAATTGTGTATCCTATACATCTGAAGGAGGAAGGAGAAAATGTGGATTTGGCTCATAGATGAGCTGGTTCAGTAGGTGGAAACAACCCCAAAATGAGTTAGTGCCTGCATGACAGCCACATTCAGCATTGTTCTTGAAAGAGTGAAGGGGGACTATTTTTCCAAAGGGTGGATCTGCAGTCAGTTGACTTGTTCATCCATCTGCTGCTGCTGCTGCTAAGTCGCGTCAATCGTGTCTGACTCTGTGCCACCCCAGAGACGGCAGCCCACCGGGCTCTCCCATCCCTGGGATTCTCCAGGCAAGAATATTGGAGTGGGTTGCCATTTCCTTCTCCAGTGCATGAAAGTGAAAAGTGAAAGTGAAGTCGCTCAGTCGTGTACGACTCTTAGCGACCCCATGGACTGCAGCCTACCAGGCTCCTCCGTCCATGGGATTTTCCGGGCAAGAGTACTGGAGTGGGGTGCCATTGCCTTCTCCATCATCCATCTGCAATAAATACTTATTTGATGTTTAGTGAATGAATGAACCAATGAGTAAACACAGAGTGTAGGAGATATTCAACTCCACATGATAATAATTTCCATCAGCAAGCAAGGGATCAAATTATTGCAGAAGGTGAGCCTCTAGGACTTGTAGTCTCTAGTAGTCAGAATACGTGACTTAGACAGCAAGGAAAGTTTTGCCCAAACTCTATTAGGAAATTCCAGAAAGAGAGGACTTCATCTAGATTATCGGAATATTACCTTGAACATAAAGTGCCTTCTGTTAACATGAAGTATTCAATAAGGTCTTTCTTTACCTCAGTGTATAAAGTAGACCAAGTTGTGGCAAAAATAAAGGTTATGAAAAGCTTGAGTAGGAAGTGCATTTTGTGGGAACCTACTTTCCTATAACTCAGAGCAAGGACTGAAGGGAACAATTTTAAAAAGGAGATGAGAGAAGTCCTTTTGGATTAAAAAAAAATCTACCTGCCTCAAAATTACTTTGCAAAGTACGTACAAATGTGCAGAACAAAGACACCTTTATCTCAGCAACACTATGAAATACTATTGGTCAACTGGCACCATTTAAAACCAGTTTGTACTCAGCATTAGTCAAACTCTATCCTCATCCTTCAAAATAAATGCTGTTACAAGAAGAATATTAACAAATATGATGCTGATTCACTTGTAAATCTATCCATGTGATAAAGGGAGAGAAATCTGTCTTTAAAAGGTACTAAACTAAGAAAAAATATTCAGGCTTACATATATCATCATGAATTATAATGCTGATATTTTATCATTTCATTTTTATTTTTCATGTAGTTTACCCACATATTAGAATAAGAAATATGACAAATATATACTAAAGAAAGTAGCATTGTAAAATCTATTTTGTCCTATAATAAAAACCAGTGACATTTCTGGTTGGATTATTGGCATAGACTTTTTAAAAATATCACTGGTTAGACTATTCCTGAGTTCTCAGACCAAAAACATTCCATAGGAAGCCAAGAAATATAATTTTAGTTGCAGTATAATTTTCCAGCTATTACACATAGCCATATTTTGGCATGTTTAAAAACTAGTAAAAATGTAAGGAAATATAAACCATCTGATGATTGAATCCATTTTTGTGTTTAACAACTGGGCGAGAAGTTTTACAAGCCACTGATTCTTATCTTATTTCACAGTACCTTTGTCACAAATAAAGCCAAAACTTGGTTTATAAAATCCTAATGACTCTCCAAGATCCCTGGGACATGTGCATATTAAAATGACCCTGACAGACCTGGATATAGCTCCCTGTTTTTCACTTCGCTTGGGAGATCAAGAAAAGATGAAACACAAGGTTTGATTTTCATTTTGCGTTTCAAGGAAACAGCTCATCAAATAGGTAACAGCTAAGTATCAGCTAAAATCAACTGCAAGTCCAAACTGATCATTTTTGAAGAAAACAGTCCCAACTTAGATCCATCTTAATAATGATCACATCAACTCACATCCCCAGTCAACCGAAACTTTGTGCACTTCCTGGTGGCTGACAGTAACACCATTAGCAGAGGGTAGAAAAACCCATTTGGATGTTGGGTGAAGTTTCAGGACCTCTTCTCAGAAGAAGGCTCTAAATTCTCATAGAAAACATGTTTTTAAAGAGTAAAAGAAAACGGAACATGTGGCATCAGAAAGGAAATCAATTACTGAAATACAACTGTCAAAATATTTAAAACAATTTTATGAGGTAGTAATTCATATGCTTCTTCATTAATGCATTAAATAACACGATCTTGCAGCAGGTTTGGTAACTACTATTATTTCAAAATAGTGATGAGTGCAAACAATATTTTTGGATTATCTGTAGTAGCTGTACTAGGTTATGAAAATAGCTGTGATTTCTATTAGTGTCAACATCACAGGTGCTGGATATGCTGATATTGTTCACATGCATGATTTAAGAAATGCTACTTTGCAGTTAGAGGTTAGTGAAGATAAAGATGCAGTGATCTTTCTGTCTGAATTCACTGAAGCCCTGAATTTTAGCCCTCGTGTAGGAAAAAGATCTAATATTTCAGTTATTATCTGTGTGTTGGGCATCTGCAGTGTCGGGTATGTTCACTCATCTTATCTCACTGTGCCACTCAGAGGGGATTACTGGTGCTGTGTTACAAAAGAGAACTCTGATATCCAGAGGGTTTCTTGTGCAAAGTCTGGGGTTCCAACCCAAGTGTGGCTGATCCCAAAGCTGACTGATCCTCTGATCTTTTTGCTTTAATATCCTTTTCCCAATAGAAAATCTGTTTCTGGTTAATAAACTGAGGCAAAAGTTTTCACTCCCCTATAGCAATCACCTAGCTCTTTGTTTTATCGAAATGAAGCATGTGTGTGTTTATTCTAAATAAGTTCAAAACCTCTGTGGGAGTAAGTGAAGTATAAATGATAAGCTAGTCATCTGTTTATCAATGTTCTGACTAAACCAAGTTCAAGCTCATTCCTTGGCTACCACATTTAATTTCCCTCTTCTCTAGTTCTAGTCCCCACATTATCTAAATAGAAATGAAAGTTGGCATTTACTTTCCCCTAAATGATGAACTTCAGTACATTATACTGACAAAAGGCTCTTTCATTTCATTCTCTTTTAATAACCAGCTCCCCACTTGTGAAGTAAGTGGGTAGCTTGGTCCCAAAAAGACCTCTACCTTCCCCAAGTCAAAAAGGGAGCCAACAGCTGCAGCTTGATCCTCCCAGAGTTTCCAACCTCAGCCTTGCCAGAGAGAGACAGTGCTCCTTCTAATAAGAGGTCATTCCGTCCCCCTGGGCTCATTACAAACTCCTCCTGATCAGAGGCTGCTGGTTCTAAACAGTGCCAAATTATGTGAGGTGGTTTTTCTTACCATGTACTACTGTCCACCAGGGATGGAATTGAAACCACTAAAATAATTCTATGTGGTAGTTTAGGTCTAACTCATATTTAAGAGAAATATTTGGATACTTGGTATATTTTAACTTCAGGATAAACTCCTAGCAATTCCCAGATGCAATAGTTTGTGTAACTTAGAAGAATCCTAAACATGATAAATGTATCAGACACATGTCTTGATGTCAAGGATAGAATTTATCCAATATAAGATCAGACAGGTTTAATAGACCACTTAAGTGTTATAAGGCATGCTTCATACTAGGATGAATTATGTCCCTATCTGTTATTCAATGTGTATGTTCTATCATTTTCAGTATTGAATAAAAAAACCTTATATAAATAATGTGAAATGTCTGATTTAAAGCAATAAATGCTAATAAAGCCAAATTGAAGGCTGACAGACCTTCAGTAACTCATATAGATTGCTTAGGAAAGGTATAATAGGGACAGTTTTAAAGATGGAGTCCTAGAATACTTTACTTTAATAAGTCTGTTGAAAATCATCTTGAGTACCCTAAATTATTCAAAGGCAAATCCATTAAATTGGCAGAATTTTAAATGTTGACAATTATAATATTTGGTTTACAGCATCTGTTTTAGTGACTAATTTGCCATGCCTGTTTCCCTGACAATATATTTCTAAAAGACTGATGCTTTAGTTGTGTTTCAGTATGTCCACTCTAGAGATATTCCTTATGCTTACAATGGGTTGTGTTTCTGCTGGATGTTCCTTTAAGAAAAAATGATTAAACCAAACAAATCTGACTTGTTTCCTGTTATAACAATAGCACAGCAGTGTGTTATATTGGTCGAGAACCTGAAGCCCAGCTTTTTATAGAAGCAAATTCAGGTAAATCTTAATTGTGGTATGCCTAAGAAAACACATAGTCATACAGAATTTGAAAAAAAAAATTCTTTCCTTATGAAAATTATCACAAGCAACTTTGAGAATCTTTTTGAGACAAGGATCATTTGATGAATGTTACAGAAATCAGTTCAGCAATGTCAGTTTTATTTCTCTCCAGTTTCTATCACAAATGATGTGGCAGCTTTGCACAGGTACTGGGCCAAAAAGTTCTTTTATTCCCTTCTGGACAGAAAACCTTTCTGCTTTCCAGAACTTATATCTCAGCCATCCTAGCTTCATCTTGCACCCTGATATTATGTAAGGCATCACTACCTTAAAAATGCATGAACTGGGACTTCCCTGGCAGGCCAGTGGTTAAGATTCTGTGCTTCTAATGTAGGGTGTGCAGGTTCAATCCCTGGTTGGGGAACAGATTCTTCATGTCTAGTGGGATGGCCAAAACAAAACAAGA
This sequence comes from Capra hircus, assembly GCF_001704415.2. Classification (NCBI taxonomy): domain Eukaryota; kingdom Metazoa; phylum Chordata; class Mammalia; order Artiodactyla; family Bovidae; genus Capra; species Capra hircus. The sequence continues at coordinate 27,233,046 of NC_030815.1, read as the reverse complement.
AAAAAAAAATGCTATGAACCAACCCTTATTTGCACTGAATTTTTCATCCTTTGATCCTTGTTACAATGTTCTTTCACTATGTCCAAAAGCTTCAAAGCTTTGGCTTGAGTGGTAGCCAAACTCAAAGCTGAATTAGATCCTGATTTCACAAATCTAAAATCTTTTCCATCTTAGCCATATATCTGACAACTTTATTTGAATCAGTGGACAACAACCGTTACTAAACTGCTTTCAGTCATTCTAAGGACCAGGTTTGTAGTATGAAGACTGGTTTGAGCTAATGAAACTAACATTTTTAAGTTAAAGGGCCAAACGAGTACTTATAGAAAGGAGCATTGCACTATAAAGTAATCCTTTGGGAAGTCATATACTTAGTCCAATGATGATGTTATTTCTCAAAACAATTTTGGAGATTTTCCTTTGGCCTTCAGAGAGAGCGTACTGGTTGCAAAGGTAAACAAGTTTTATTTCTTTATGGCCAAGGAGGTACAAGTCTCAGACTGCAAAATCAGCTGTGCAAAAAAAACAACCACCTTATTTTCTCTAACTGAACTTAATTTCAATCTTCCTCAACTCAGGTTAACTTTAATCACTGATTCAACCAGTTCAGGATTTTTTCCCACCCTTTTCTCCTTGAGTTCCCTCTCAGTTTGAAAGCTTTAAGTCATGACGTCCATGAGGTAGGAGAGGACAACTGGTCTTCAGAAATGGTGGCATTTAGTGCTGTCCAGGGCTTCCTAGGTGGCATTAGTAGTGAAGAACCCACTTGCCAATGCAGGAGACATGAGACATGGGTTCGGTCACTGGGTTGGGAAGATCCCCTGGAGGAGGGCATGGCAACCCTCTCCAGTATTCTTGCCTGGAGAACCCATGGACAGAGGAGCCCGTCAGGCTACACACCATAGGGTCACAAAGAGCTGGACACGACTGAAGTGACTTAGCACACACTGTGGTGTCCAGGCACAGGTGCCCATCCCTGAAGACATCCTCAAGGTGGCCTTGGTCTCCTCTGGACTCACAACTTTTAGTCTACACTCCTGACATGACTGGTAGGCTGCTTGAGGCCCCTGAGCCTATCTTTTGCACCTATCTTTGAATGAACCAGACTTCCCTTGTGGCTCAGACGGTAAAGCACCTGTCTACAATGTGGGAGACCTGAGTTTGATCCCTGGGTCGGGAAGATTCCCCTGGAGAAGGAAATGACAACCCACTCCAGTACTATTGCCTGGAAAATCCCATGGACAGAGGAGCTACAGTCCATGGGGTCGCAAAGAGTCAGACACAACTGAGAGACTTCACTTTCCTTTGAATGAGAGGACAAGGAAGCCCGGGAAATGTTTGGATGCCCTCCTGTGCTGCTCTGGGGCTCCATGCCACTCTGACATGGTCACCAGCTCCCACCTTTACTTTCTCTGCTCTTGTGGAAGAGGTGGGCGGGAAGCAGTGAGAGGCTTACTGCCTCCTCAGGTTCCACTTAGGAATCAAGGCACAAGTCTTCCTTTGCTCTGACTCCCACCCTACTTGGGGAATTTGACATTTTTGGTGGGTGTGGCAAACTTCATACTTCGGTCATCACAACATTATTTTCTCTAAATCTGTTGCTTAAAGCATTAACCTCATGCTCAGAGTCAGGACTGTGACTTTTTGCCCTCTAAAAAATTTCTGTCCAACTGCTAACTGCTGTGAGTTTCAAGGTGTCACAGTGTAGAGATTAGGAGGATAGACTCTTCAGCCAGGCTTGTTGGGACTGAATACTGGCTCCACCTCACACTAGTTTTAGTGCCCTGGGACGCTCTCTTCCTCCATGTTCTCATCTTTAAAAATAGGGATGATGATAATAATGCCTACCTTGTGGAGTTGTTTTGGGGATTCAGTTCAGTTCAGTTCAGTCGCTCAGTCGTGTCCAACTCTTTGCGACCCCATGAATCACAGCGCGCCAGGCCTCCCCCTGTCCATCACCATCTCCCGGAGTTCACCGTTTTGGGGATTAAGGAGTTAATATTTATAAAGCACTTAGAACAATACCTGCACATAGTAAACCTTATGTATTATTAGTTATATTTGAAAAATAAGTTCATAAATCTCAACAGCTGAGCATTAGCTCTGTTTTTGTTTGGTGCCTGATGCTGTCTGAGTGGGATGAAGGAGAGGGGAAGGAAGGAAATTTGGAGAGATGCTGTGATTGTTAATTTTATGCGTCACCTTAAACTCATCATGGGGTGCCCTGATATTTGGTTAAACATTATTCTGGATGTGTTTGTGAGAGTGTTTCTGGGTGAAATTAGCATTTGCATCAGTAGATTGAGTAAAGCATAGCTCTCCCCAATGTGGGTGGGCCTCATCCAATCCATTGGAGGCCTTTTTCGTACAGAAAGGTATAGGAAGGGATAATTCACCCTCTCTGCCTGACTACCTTTAAGCTGAGATGTTTGTTTTCTCCTGCCTTTGCACTTGAGCTTAAACTGGAGCTTACACCATTGAATATTCTGGTCCTCAAACCTTGCAATCACACTGGAATGATACCACCCACTCTCTCGGGTCTCCAACTGGCCAACTGTAGATTGTGGGACATCTCAGCCTCTGTCTGTTTATGTGCCAATTCCATTTAATGACTTCTTTCTCCTTCTCTTTTTGTATGTGTGTATTCCTATTGATTCTGTTTTTCTAACAAAACCATACCAATATAGATGCGTAGACTAATATTTCAAAATATTATCCAGCCAAAATCATCTCAAAATTTTCTTTCTCTCTGTTTATTTTTTCCCCATTTTGTTTCATTTCCTTCTTTGCTCAGCTTAGTCTAGCTGACTCAGCTTCAGGTTAGTTCAGTTGCTCAGTTGTGTTCAACTCTTTGCGACCTCATGGACTGCAGCACACGAGGCTTCCCATTCATCACCAACTCCTGGAGCTTGCTCAAACTCATGTCCATCGAGTTGGTGGTGCCATCCAACCATCTCATCCTCTGTCGTCCCCTTCTCTTCCTGCCTTCAATCTTTTTCAGTATCAGAGTCTTTTCCAGTGAGTCAGTTCTTCTCATAGTGGCCGAAGTATCGGAGTTTCAGCTTCAGTATCAATCCTTCCAATGAATATTCAGGACTGATTTCCTTTAGGATTGACTGCCTTGATCTCCTTGCAGTCCAAGAGACTCTCAAGAGTCTTCTCCAACATCATAGTTCAAAAGCATCAATTCTTTGGTGCTCAGCTTTCTTTATAGTCCAAGTCTAACATCCATACATGACTACTGAAAAAATTATAGCTCTGACTAGATGGACCTTTGTCAGCAATGTCTCTGCTTTTTAATATGCTGTGTAGCTCAGTCATAGCTTTTCTTCCAAGGAGCAAGCGTTTTTTAGTTTCATGGCTACAGTCACCATCTGCAGTGATTTTGGAGCTCCAAAAGTAAAGTCTTTCACTTTATTGGAAACAATGGACATGTGACATGTTTCCATTGTTTCCCCATTTACTTGTCATGAAGAGATGGAACTGGATGCCATTCTCTTAGTTTTCTGGATGTTGAGTTTTAAGCCAGCATTTTCACTCTCCTCTTTCACTTTCATCAAGAGGCTCTTTAGTTCTTTGCTTTCTGCCATAAGTGTGGTGTCATCTGTATATCTGAGGTTATTGATATTTCCCCCAGCAATCTTGATTCCAGCTTGTGCTTCATCCAGCTTGGCATTTTGCATGATGTCCTCTGCATAAAAGTTAAATAAGCAGGGTGACAATATACAGCCTTGACATACTCCTTTCCCAATTTGGAACCAGTCTGTTGCTTCATGTCTGGTTCTAACTGTTGCTTCTTGACCTGAATACAGATTTCTCAGGAGGCAGGTAAGGTGGTCTGGTATTCTCATGTCTTGAAGAATTTTTCAAACTTTGTTATGATCTACACAGTCAAAGGCTTTGGCATAGTCAATAAAGCAGAAATAGATGTTTTTCTGGAACTGTCTTGCTTTTTCTGTGATCCAAAGGATATTGGTCATTTGATCTCTGGTTCTTTGCCTTTTCTAAATCCAGCTTAAACATCTGGAAGTTCACCATTCATGTACTATTAAAACGTGGCTTAGAGAATTTTGAGTATTACTTTGCTAGTGTGTGAGATGAGTGCAATTGTGTGGTAGTTTGAACACTCTTTGGCACTACCCTTCTTTGGGATTGGAATGAAAACTGACCTTTTCCAGTCCTGTGGCCACTGCTGACTTTTCCAAATTTGCTGGCATATTGAGTGCAGCACTTTCACAGCATCATCTTTTAGGATTGAAATAGCTCAACTGGAATTCCACCACCTCCCCTAGCTTTGTTCATAGTGATGCTTCCTAAGGCCTTGACTTGACTTCACATTCCAGGATGTCTGGCTCTAGGTGAGTGATTACACCATCGTGGTTATCTGAGTCATAAAGATTTTTTTTGTTTTTTGTACAGTTCTTCTGTATATTCTTGTCACCTCTTCTTGATATGTTCTGTTTCTGTTAGGTCCATACCATTTCTGTCCTTTATTGTGCCCGTCTTCGCATGAAATGTTCCCTTGGTATCTCTGATTTTCTTGAAGAGATCTCTAGTCTTTTCCATTCTATTGTTTCCTCTATTTCTTTGCATTGATCTCTGAGGAAGGCTTTCTTATGTCTCTGTGCTATTCCTTGGAACTCTGCATTCAAATGGGTATATCTTTCCTTTTCTCCTTTGCCTTTTGTTTCTCTTCTTTTCTCAGCTATTTGTAAGGCCTCCTCAGACAGCCATTTAGTCTTTTTGCATTTATTTTTTCTTGGGGATGGTCTTGCTCCCTGTCTCCTGTACAACGTCACAAACCTCTGTTCATAGTTCTTAGGTACTGAGTCTAATTCCTTGAATCTATTTGTTACTTCCACTGTATAATCATAAAGGATTTGATTATAGGTCATACCTGACTGGTCTAGTGGTTTTCGCTGCTTTTTTCAATTTAAGTCTGAATTTGGCAATAAGGAGTTCATGATCTGAGCCACAGTCAGCTCCCAGTCTTGTTTTTACTGTTGGTATAGAGCTTCTCCATCTTTGGCTGCAAAGAATATAATCAATCTGATGTTGGTATTTACCGTCTGGTGATGCCCATGTGTAGAGTCTTCTCTTGTGTTGTTGGGAGAGGGTGTTTGGTACAACCAGTGTGTTCTCTTGGCAAAACTCTGTTAGCCTTTGCCCTGTTCATTTTGTACTCCAAGGCCAAAGTTGCCTGTTACTCCAGTTATCTCTTGACTTCCTACTGTTGCATTCCAGTCCCCTATGATGAAAAGGGCATCTTTTTGGGATGTTAGTTCTAGAAGGTCTTGTAGGTCTTCATAGAACCATTCAACTTCAGCTTCTTCAGCATTACTGGTTGGGGTATCAACTTGGATTACTATGATATTGAATGGCTTGTCTTGGAAATGAATAGAGATCATTGTGTTGTTTATGAGGTTGCATTCAAGTACTGCATTTTGGACTCTTTTGTTGACTATGATGGCTACTCCATTTCTTCTAAGGGAGTCTTGCCCACAGTAGTAGATTTAATGGTCATCTGAAAATAAATTCACCCATTCCAGTCCATTTTAGTTTACTGATTCCTAAAATGTTGATGTTCACTCTTGCCATCTCCTGTTTGACCACTTCTAATTTACCTTGATTCATGGACCTAACATTCCAAGTTCCTATGCAATATTGCTCTTTACAGCATGGGACTTAACTTCCATTACCAGTCATATGCACAACTGGGCACTGTTTTTGCTTCGGCTCTGTCTCTTCATTCTTTCTGGATTTATTTCTTCACTCTTCTCCAGTAGCATATTGGGCACCTATTGACCTGGGGAGTTCATCTTTCAGTGTAATATCTTCTTGTCTTTTCATACTGTTCATACTGATTCAGCTTAGGAGTAGGAATAAATGAAGGAAAGCCCATGGGAGCAGACTAAGTTGGGCGTTTGAGGTCACTTGTGATATCTATCTGGACATGGCCTGACATGACATGTCTGGACATAGCTTGATGGGATCTTATCCTTGAGAAGTGTAGATGTCATGAGTTTATGACAGGAGACTATGCTTACTGAATGGGCTATGCCTATTCAGGGCTACCTCCATATGTAGTATGCTGAGAATTGATTGTGTCAGGCATATGTTAATTTCTGATTTTTAAATTACATTTTTTTAACTGGAAGATTTATTTTCAACAGAGATGCCATAAATTGTGTGATTTATTTAATATAGACATTTTTATTAGCAATATCAAAATTGCTCACATTAGAAGCTTCAGGTTCATGACATGTTATTTGTCAAAAAAAGTCTGTTGTCCTATATTTTATCTTGCTTCTGTGATTTCTGATGAGAATTGAAAATCAGAATCTTCTGCGTCCTAATTCTCTTTCTAAAACTTTGCCTTATTACAGTCATCAGCATGTCATTTAATCTCTCCTTGACTCAGATTCTCCATTGGTAAAATGAAACCATTAATAATATTTTCCTCTTATAGAATTATTGTAAAGATTAGTTAGCTAATGTTTTTAAAAATTCTTTCACCATGGAAAAAGCTATCATCCTGTGGACTCTTAAGATGGGTACTGCCCACATTTTCCCTTTATAGAATAGCCAGTCTTTAAAATGTCCTTCCAGTGAATTTTGCAGATCGATAGATTTATTGGTTGTGCATTGTCTGTGTTTTTTGTTGATCCATTTGAGAATTCAGGGAGTTGCAGTATATTGTTGTGATTATCCTCTTTTTAAGATAATTTTTTGTGGTTCTATCTAAGCACACAGTCATGTACACACATACACAGACACCTATCCTATCCAAATATTATCTCAGTAGATGATTTTCTGATAATATTTGCAATGTATAATGTGGCTCTGTATAGCTTAGTAATTTTAATTTTTCATCTTCCATGTGAGGTGACATGTTTTTCCAGAATATATGGGGGACTGCTAATCTGAACTTTTTGTCTCTTTTTTTTTTGAGGAGCATGAGTTCAGTTCAGTTGCTCAGTTGTGTCCGACCATTTGTGACCCCATGGACTGCAGCATGACAGGCTTCTGTGTCCATCACTAATTCCCGGAGCTTGCTCAAGGTCATATCCATTGAGTTGGTGATGCCATCTGACCATCTCATTCTCTGTTGTCCCTCTCTCCTCCTGCCTTCAATCTTTCCCAGCATCAGGGTCTTTTTCAGTGAGTCACCTCTTCACATCAGGTGGCCAAAGTATTGGACTTTCAGCTTCAGCACTAGTCCTTCCAATGAATATTCAGGACTGATTTCCTTTAGAATTGAGGAGGATACACAGGGAGAAAGGAAAAATCATATGTTTAGAGCTTTGATTTAGGAAAAAAATGGCATGGTGTCTACTCTTCTGTCTTCTGTATTTAAAAGTAATAATATGGATGAAATACTCTAAGACAAGTTTTGTACTTGGATTTTTGTATTCCACTCAAAGATTTTGCTAGATTTCAGTGGGCAATGTGTAGTGGGCAATCAATTTTCTTATTCCACAGAGATTTTGGGGTATATGGAGGAAGAGTGAAAAGACAAATAGGCCCGATATTTTCTCTAATTCCATTATTTATTGCTTTTCTAGTTCACTATATCAAAGCATGCCATGTAGTATATGCCCATCTCCTAATCAAGGAAGTAACAGGGGAACACTGTGTTTTCAAGTTATAAATTTATTGTGATTATTCAGTATTCATTGGAAGGAAAATTTGCAATAAAATGTCAAATAATATTAACAAGTGGTTGTAAATGTCTTGAATCCCTGAATGAAGAAATCTGGGTAGAAAAAATATTTAGTACCACTTTACTGCTAAGGACATCTTTTAAGGCAAATAAGAAGTAGTTGGAAGTTATAAATGAATACTAAAAAGACTGGAAGGCATTCACTGGATAGATGGATGTGGAATGGAGAATAAGGACAGAGTCAGTGACTTGGAATATAGGTGTAGGATGGGAGGGACAGGGTGCTAAGTGGCCCTCTTTCCTGGGTGACCAGTTAAGTAGGAATTACTTATGTGAACATAGCAATCTACAGAATTTCAACATTTGTATATTTTGTCACTGTATTGTGCTATGCTTAGTTGCTTAGTAGTGTCTGACTCTTTGTGACCCCATGGACTGTAGCCTGCCAGACTCCTCTGTCCATGAGAATTCTCCAGGTAAGTATATTGGAGTGGGTTGCCATGCCCTCCTCCAGGGGATCTTCCCAACCCAGGAATCGAACCCAGGTCTCCTGTATTGCAGGTAGATTCTTTACCATCTGAGCCACCAGGAAAGCCCTTGTGTGTTTCTAGGAAATGTTAAAAGATAACAATATCGAAACCATTTTCATCCAACTAAAAGCCCTGGAAATATTGGGAAAGAACATGGAAAGAAAATATTTGGAATCATCACTTTTGGAGAGACTGTTGATCATCCTCTGAGTGCTTCTTTTCTCTCTGAGTTTCCATTTTCAGGAAGGTTCAGTTCAGTTCAGTTTAATTGCTCAGTCATGTCCGACCCTTCACAACCCCATGGACTGCAGCACACCAGGCTTCCCTGTCCATCACAACTCCCGGAGTGTACCCAAACTCATGCCCATTGAGTCGGTGATGCCATCCAACCATCTCATCCTCTGTCGTCCCCTTCTCCACCTGCCCTCAATCTTTCCCAGCATCAGGGTCTTTTCAAATGAGTCAGCTCTTTGCATTAGGTGGCCAAAGTACTGGAGTTTCAGCTTCAACGTCAAACCTTCCAATGAACACACAGGACTGATCTCCTTTAAGATGGACTGGTTGGATCTCCTTGCAGTCCAAGGGACTCTCAAGAGTCTTCTGCAATACCACAGTTCAAAAGCATCAATTCTTCGGCATTCAGCTTTCTTCACAGTCCAACTCTCCCATCTACATGGTAATTGAGGTATAAAGAACTATGCCTATTATCAGATGTTTCTTTTCTTGCCTAACCCACTTTCCCCACAAATTATTTTTTTCCTTTCTATCTGTCTTTCTTTTTCTTCTTTTCTTTTAAATCACTATTATTAATTTGGGCAGATACATGTTAATATCCTGGAATCTGCCATATCACAGCTTACATGTTTCTTGCATCTCCCATCTTGAAAGACAGTCTATAGAACTAAAATTTACTTAGTTGTCAGAGTGTTTTTAAAAGCTCAACCTTTGAACTTCTTATTTCTACCCTTCTTGAAGTAAGGATTTTCTGCTTAAAAATCCATCCCCAAACTTTTGAAACTCAAAAATGCTATGACCTTGAGCTGATGCAGTGCTTCTACAACATATGAACTTTTTAGCTGAAAGACTGAAATAAGGAAGATATCGTTGCTAGGTTGAGTAGAACTTTGGATGAAAGGATTCATTTAGTGAGTTATACTCATTTCAAAGATACACAAAACTCATAAGTGAAATCTGTCAGGAGAACTCAGGGGCACAGAGTAGTCCTTCCCTCAACATGGTTTCTATGAATTGTGATTTCCTATTGGAGATTAGCTTACTCTTCTTACCTGAAGTTTTAAACATGTAAAGTAAACAGAAGATCATACTCTCTCAAAAAAAATTACCTGACACTGATTGTTGTTGCTTTTCTGAAATATAAGTCTGTAGAGGGGTTAAAAATGCTGTTCTTAAATCTCAATTATAAAAAAAAGTCTCAGAGTTAGCTTGGAATTCTGTAAACCCAGTGTTCTCCAGGCTACACGGAAACAGGAGGCTTCAAATATTTCTAGAGGTAGCTGGGATCTTAGCAGTCAAATAAGTCTCTCAGAAGTGGAATAATTTGGAGCAAGTACTTTGAAAGCCCATTCACATCTTTTATCACTTAGAGGTAACTATTCCTTTTCAGAACCATCCTTTTTCTTCTCCAGGACACCTACCTAACATTTATTAGGACAAGAAAGTTTAAAATCTGTTCCTGAATGAATAGTGGTTCAGAATTCAGGAAAGGAGACCGGCTCTCACAGAAATATGCTGATTGTTTAGTTGTAAAATAACGAGGCAAGGGAACAGGGACATACACTGTTCAGTCCAGCTCCTAGCGTGTGGCTGCCAGCTCACCAAAAGAGATCACATAATTTGGCTGAGCAAAGGACCAGACCACAGCCAGGGACTGTAGGGGTAGCAAGGAAGGCACATCGCGGAAGTACACCCGGCTTGATCTCTACGGAGCCCAGCACTGGGATCTGGTGGTCTCAGCAGGACAAAGGCTATCCAATACCTTCCAGCCAAACCACTCTGTGCTCCTCTGAGCCAGCCTGCTTTTGACCAAGGCCCTTAACACCCCCTCTTGCTGAGTTGCCTCTGCTCTCCCTGGAATCTCTTGGCTTAGCACCTCTCTGGCCCCTCCCAACGGGACCACTCCTGGGACAGCATGTGCTCTGCGTGGAATAACAAGGTTAACTGAACAAGGTTGAATAACCCTGTGACGGCAGTGCCTTCAAGCCACATGACAGAAGTGAAACAGGGCCACATACGTCATAAGGGCCATGCTGGAGGAGAATCAGATTCTTCACAAGAGTTCCAGTCCTGACCTGGTTCTCTGAGATACCCTGACTCCTCCTTTCTTTCTCTCCTCTTAACGGCAGAAACACAGAATAACATCCCTCAAAAGTGGTCAGAGAGGAGGAATGAAGTGTAGGAATAGTTATTTTTACAACAGTTTATCTCTAAATCTCATCCTGACCAAAAGTTTTGGGAAAAGTGAAATCACTCAACCTAGGGGATGCCTGAGGAAGTGTAAAGAAGTCTTGGAAATCCCCTGAGGAAAAAGAAAAAGATCAACTAAAGTTTGATTTTGTGCTTGTTGTCAATTTTTTGGCTCAGTCATTTGCAGCAACATAAGAGGTTCCAGGCAGAAAGCAGCAGCAGGTGTTAGGAAATGACTTTTTTTGCACATGGTAAAACCCGGTACATAAGGCTGAAAAAGCAGAGCAGTGCTTCCTGAGTGCAGCCTAGGGGCCACATAAGTCAGGGTAGAGCTGTAGTGTTGAGTGATGAGACTGGAGTTTTCAGAAGCAGGGGAATGAGACCAGCAGAGTGGCTGAGCAGCCTACGTGTTGGTGGAATCAGCCTGCAGGCAGGCGGCCTGGGTACCAGAAGGCAAGACAATGCAGTGGGGCAAGGTAAACTCCAGAGAATTAAGATGCAGAGTCGGACACGACTGAAGCGACTTAGCAGCAGCAGCAGCAGGAAGAACAAAGCGGTAAGTCAAAGACTCCACAACCATGATAAACTAGGTGATCTGCAAGAACTAAAATCCTGAGCCAGATGTCAGGCCTGGATGCAGGGAGTGGCTGAAGTGAGACCTGAGGCAGGCAATCTAAGTCACATATTGGTGATTCCCAGCAATGGGAGGATCTAGATCCTGAAGTTAGACTCACTCCAACCAGGAAAACTCTTATGCAGGATAAGACAACTGTTTTTTAAAAAACAGACATGCAAAACAAATCAGTTTTTGGAAATGATACATTATTCCCCATCACCTCTCACCAGGAAGGTGCACTGGCTTATCTTGTCTTCCTACCTTTGGTCTTTCCTGACAGTCTGTTCCTCATACAGCTGCCAAAGCAATTCTAAAATGCAAGTCTGATCATATCTCCCTTTGCCTAAATTCTTGCACTGACTGCTTATTGCTCAAGCAAGATTCTCCAAAATGTTTTGGTGAATATTAGTTCTGTGAGGTGACTAGCCAAAGAAAGGTGTGTAGTCAAATAACCTGGAAATCTTTCAGTCCCTTCTTAGAGATTCCCAATGGAGAGATGCATTTTAAAGGCTCTGAGAAGTCCTGCATCAACTTGTTGAAGGTTGATTAACCAATACCTTCCTGTTTTCTAACCATGGGTACTTTTCTTTCTTTGTTTTCTTTCATCAAATCTCTCAACATTGATTTAAAATGCTCTAAGAAGAACTGACCTATAGGAGAAGAAAATCCATCTTGCTTGGCTTGAATTTTCTAAGGCTCCTTTTGTCTGCTGGTCCCCTCCCACCCCATTTCCTGCTTTCTGCCTATGTTGCTCATCTCCCAGTGATCCTTCTCTTGGGTCTTATGCTTTGGCAAGACAATGCAGACCATTATTTTCACATGTAGCACTATGGTTTGGAAATCTAGTTTGTTTAACCAAAATATTTTCTCTGCATCTTCCCTAACCCCTAACTTGAAAATGTTGCTTATTATTCAAAATCTTGCCCATATATCAACTCCAGAGGAGGTTGTCTCTTTAGCTTAGGGCAAAGGTCAATCAACTTTTTCTGTAAAAAGTCAGACATAGAAAATCTGTAAATAATGGGCATGATTATGTTCCAATAAAACTTTATTTACAAACATAGAAAGCAGACTGAATTTGGCTCATGAGGTATAGATTGCTGACCTCTGTTTTAGAGTCACACTTTATATAGTTCTTACTGAAGCAAAAATTAAATCTCTAGATATGGAAAATCCAAGGCCTGTACAGATAAGAAGCAGTATATCCATGTATTTGGTTAGAATAGACACAAAGGCAGAGATAAGGCTCAGTCTAATTAATGAAGCATTGGACACGCTTAAAGTTTTTATTTTAGACTTTTGTCATCACTCTGTGAAAGGTAACATAAATTTAGAGACACTTCTATAATGTCAGTTTAGGAATCAGCCTTTGAAAAATATTACCAGAGGCAAAATATCTATTAAAAACTGACTGAGACACTGTTATAAAAAACAATTTATACCTAAAGAGCTATGCACTCATTAGCTGGTTAAAAAGCACCTCTACTCCCCTAAACAGCTGCTGTCTGGAAAAGAAAGTGAACTAGTACACCAGCAAAAGAGAAATGTGATGGACCAGGTGAAGCTTATTACCCTGCACTGCAGAATTGGCTGTGGGGGACTTTGGGTGTTTGGATTACCAGAAAGGGAGTACATCAGAAAATTGGAAGGTCCAGTATTCTTGCCTGGAAAATCCCACGGGCAGAGCAGCCTGGCAGGCTATAGTCCATAGGGTCACAAAAAAGGAGGACACAACTTAGCACGCATGCATGTATGCTGCAAAACGGTAAGTATCTTAAGGACTTCAATGAAAATCCAAACCTGCCTCCACCTGTTCATAAGGAAAAGGGCCAGTTTCAACCATAACAAGGGAAAAGCTAGAAAATTTAAAACTTAATCCTCAATGTAATTTAAATTTGAAGAGCAAAAAAACAAAACCTCAATAAATGGAGAGAGATCCATTGTTTATAGATGAGAAGATTCAGTTCTGTAAGATGTCAAACCTCACCCCCAATTAAAAAAAAATAAAGTTGGAAGGGAGAGGGAGACCTGCCCTGGAAAGGGAGTAACCAGAGGGGCATGACCCGGGGCTGCTGCTGGTCATGGTAGGCAGGAATCTCCGGTTATGAGATGCAGGGGATGAAATTCATGAGGCTTCTGAGATTAAAAACTGACAGAAAAAAAATAGACTATAGTAAGGATGAAACAGAGGGGATTGAGAATAACTTCACTGGACCCTTTTGAATAGTTCCAGTTCCAAAAATGCCCCCTCCTGTCTTAAAGTTGCAACACTCTGTGTCCAGCTTGGTAACCATGAACATTGTGAATGTTCATTATTAAATGTTCAAGCTCAGGACTTCCCTGGTGGTCCAGTGGTTAAGAATCTGCCTTGCAACCCAGGGGACACAGGTTCAGTCCCTGGATGAGGAAATAAGATCCTACATACTGCAGGGCAACTAAGCCTGCAAGCCACAATGAAAGATTCCACATGATGCAATGAAGATCCTTAGTGTGCCACAACTAAGACTCAGTGCAGCTAAATAAATAAATATTCTTTTCAAAAAACATGTTCAGGCTCCCTGTCCATGAAACTGAATTATTACAGGGATGTCATTTCTGAGCCCCCTACCCCCTTTGCTTGTAGGTGGAGGCATGAGACTGAGTTCAGGCCAATGGAATCTGAGTGGAAATGATTTACATCACTTCTGGGCTTGGCTCATAAAATCTTCCACTGGATCCTCTGCTCTTTGTCTACCCTATCTGCTGACTAGATTTGAGCAACTTCAGATACCATGTGTTGAAGGCAGCAGAGCTTCTATCAGTTTAAGTCTCTGATGGACTCTTTGGAACAGAATGTATCTCCTCCTCATTCAAACACACAGTACTACCAGCATAAACTTACACCATGTTAAGCCACTGAGATTTCAGAGTTTACCTACTATGAAAAGCAGCACTTACTTGACAAGTACAAGCAGAAAATGAGCATTGCTTTAATAAGCGAAAAGGTTCTATAATATAAAGCAATTCTAGAAAAGTATATGGGATTCACCGAACCAGAAAACATAGTAAAGACTCTACAATTTATAGATAAGCCATTATTTTCAATTTCAAATAAATGCTACTTCCTTTAACAAATCATGTTTTTGGAAATAAATTTGTATGTGTGTCACAATCTATATTGTCAAATCAATCAACTAAAAAATCCCACTTCTTTTAGGAGCTTTAGGAAAACAAAAACACCCAAAGGAGTAAAAGTAAAAAGAAATAAAACCTAAAAACCAAACAAACATGAGCATTGCTTAAAAACAAACTGAAAATGAAGTTCAGCCTTTTCCAGAGAAAAAATATTGAAAAGAAGAAAATTGAACAAAATGGGAACATAATTAGCAATATCAATTATTATCTAGTGAGGGCATTGTCAATAGATTTGAAAGTACTCAGTTTGGCTACCTGTCTTCCTCAGATCATGGTGGAACCCATTTCAAAAGCTGTTCAGATTTCTTCTTTTTTTTTCCCATAAAGTGATAGCTAAACAGTATTACTTTCCCCTCAGTTTTACTGAAGTGTAATTTACATTTAACATCATATTAGCCCAAAGTATACAACATAATGATTTGATATATGTGTATATTATGAAATGATTACCACAGTAAATTTAATTAATATCTATCATCTCACATAGTTACAGTTCTTTTCTTGTAATAAGAACTTTAAAGATCTACTTTCTTAGCAACTTGGAAATATATGAGTATTCTTAGCTATAGTCACCATGCTGTACGTTACATCTGTAGGCCTTATTTAGCTGATAGCTAGAAAGTTTTACTTTTTGACCGCTTTCACCCATTTCCCCTGCATCTTAAGGAGTCTTTTTCCTAGGTGAGATTATGTTTGTATCTTTATGACAACAACGACAAAAAAACCCAAAGCATGTAATTATTGATAGATATTCTAGGCGAGATAAAGTTCAGTTTGGTCATTACAGTATGTTCAGTTACAAATAACCAATCGCAATCTGTTGGGCTACGCCGGAGAAATACAACTTTGAAATGTCAATTAATTAGAAGACTTCCTAAGATATCCATTATATTGGACTAGCCAAAAAGTTTATTTGGATTTTCTTATATGGTCTTATGTAAAAACCCAAAAACCTTTTTGGAAAATATTATCATGACACTTAAAATTACTGTCCTTTTCTAGATTGAAGCAGATTAGTGTAGCAGTTAAGAACATAAGCACTATGTTCAAAGTACTATTACAAAAGTGAAAAGACAAAGAGTAAGAGGTGCTAATCGTAATACATATTTGGACAAAGTATCATATTCTTAGTGTATAAATACTTCTCAAAATCATTGAACAAAAGATGAGCAACCTAATAGAAAAATGGGCAAAAGACTTGAACAGGTACTCAATGGTTTGTTCAACATTATTATTAGAGAAATGCAGATTCAAACCACAGTAAGATACCATTACACATCCAGCAAAATGACCAAAAATTAAAAGCCAGACAATACCAAGTGTTGGTGATGATATGGAATAACTGGAACTCTCATGCACTGCTGGTGAAAGAGTAAATTGGTACAAGCACTTTGAAAATTGTTTGAAGATTTCATTTGAAGCGAGCATAAATGTCCTGTAACCCAGCAATTGCATTTCATTATATATATATAATATGATGTAATATATATCATAATATATCATCATATATATATCATACATATGATATAATATAATATATATAATGATATGTATATATGCTGTGCTGTGCTTAATCCCTCAGTCTTGTCTGACTCTTTGAGCCCCATGGACTGTCGTCCACCAGGTTCCTCTGTCCATGGGGATTCTCCAGGCAAGAATACTGGAGTGGTTTGCCATGCCCTCCTCCAGGGGATCTTCCCAACTGAAGGGTTGAACCCAGGTCTCCCACATTGCAGGCAGATTCTTTACTATCTGAGCCACCACGGACGCCCATATATATACTATATGCCACATAAAAGTGTACATATGTGCCCAAAATAATGAGAATGAGAATCTTAAGAATAGCATTTTTTTTTAGTAGCCCCAAACTGGGAGCTGTTCTTATTTCCCACAATAGTAGTATGGGCAAATAAATTGCGATGTAGTCATACGTTAGAACGCTATACAACAATAAAGCTAACTGCCTCTCTCCACAGTAACAAGGATCATTTTTACAATCCTGTTATATGATTCCATTCATAGGAAATTCATAAAGAAACAAAACAAATCTCTGGTGTTAGGAGTCAGGATATTAGTTATCTATGGAAAGAGAATAAGAGGGAGGAGGAACAAAGAAGGACTTCTAGGGTTCTTGGTCATGCTTCATTTCTTGATTTGGGTGGTATTGCCCAAATGTGTTTTCTTTGTGAAAATTCACTGAGTTGCACATGATTTATGTACTTTTCTCCACGATATACTTTAGTACAAAGTTTACTAGAAAAGGAGGAAAGAGTGTAGACTCTGATTCAAATTCCCAGTTTCACATTACAACTCTACTCTTCACTAGTCAAGATCCTTGGAAAAGTTGTCTAACCTTTCTTTGTCTCAGGTTACTCATCTGTGAAAGGGAGATTATACAATTACCTTCCTCACAGACTATTAGGAGGATAAATCTGACAATGCATACCAAGCTCATAGAACAGTACCAGGCACGTGTTTCACATTCAATAAATGTCAGATGTTGTCATTCTTATCATTAACTCTCGGGACGACCAACTGATAAATATTATCTTAAAATGTCACTGGATCCAAGGTAAGAATAATTAGAATAACACAGAAAACCATCTGATATTTTTATTTACCTTCATTATTTTTTGACTTCTTGACCTTCAAACCAGGGAGTTTCTCAGAAAAACCAACAAGGACAACTCCCAAAGCAAAAAAAAAAAAAACAACTTCATTTGAAAACCATGATGTAGTCCCAACTAATATAAATATTATTGCTATGAAGGACATCTGTAAGTAGGTAAAGTGCTTGAGAAGGAAAAAAGATCAGGTTACAATTATATAAGGCATGAATTCTTACTTTAAAAAGGTTAGTAATACAATGCTCACACCTCAAGATGGAAGGAATTAGTCAATTTATCCTTGTATGCAATGGGACATGGTTTTTTTACAGTGTAGATTTTTTTTTATTCATTAACAACGTTTAAAATTTTACCCCTCTGGCTACTAGGTTTTCTACTTCAGTATATGATCCAATATTTAAAATGGTTTCTACTATACTTTCATGTTAACACTTTATCTCATTTATATACAAATTTGTCCTGTGTTTGCTTTTATTTCTGAAATTAGGTCAGAAAATTCAAACCCCAACTACCAATATTAGCTTAGGAAATTCAAACCAGAGCTTGGACCTTTATCAATATTGTACTCGATTTTGTACCTTTAAACTAACAGATCCAACCATAGAGCTCTTGAAATACTGACATCCTTATTCAAAATTTGTAAGTTTAGTGTTATGTTTCTACACTTCCATGAGAATCTTAGAATAGAGCTTTCAGTTTTATGCAGGTTCATCTTCCATCATTTGCACTGTGTGACAGCTGTGTTGGCTTCAAAACAGCTTATTTTTATGTGCTTCTTATTCAGTCAGTTCTTACTTTCCAAGCTGAAAAATTCAAGAGAATGGGACCATGTCTGCCTTGTCAATTATTATATTACCAGTGTTCCAGACAGTGCCTGGAATATAAGTGTTGACAAGTTTCTTGTATCAGCAAATGAATTTAAGAATGCAAACCTTTGGATATAAATTCTTAAGCAGCACATGACTCAGAAATAATAAAAATATAAAAGCAATAATTAGAATTTTGAGTTATTAAGATTGATTCATATGGTCTGGGCTTTAATTGTAGGAAAAACAAACAAATTACTCCAAACAGTTCACAGATGTGGGGTTTTCTTCATGCTCTGATCTCTTTAATGTGACCCAAATGAGAGACTTGATATGAAATGATCCACTAAAAGCAGATGACCTTGGCTCGCCATGGAGAAGAGCTTAGGGCACCTTTTGCCTTCTGTCCCAAGTGTGCTTGTGTGAGTGTGGACAGATAAAGGAAGGATGGCTTTTTGAAGAATGATTCCCCCACGTGGGCTCTGACAGCATGGGGCAGGGAGTGGCTGGGACCTTCTCTGTGAGAGTCCTTTGGAATTATCACTTAGAGAGCAGGAAAAAGTAGTCATGCTCTTCAGAATGATTTTCTGAACTAGTGCTGTAAAGGAAGGTTACAAGATCTGTAAGGAAAAAAGTTTTTATTTTTTTAATGCATGAGGATGTCTTAACCATTCCAATTCTGGGCTATTTTGTTTAATCGGGTTTTCTTGTAATAATGACTCTGAAATTAGGTAATGCATAGGTGCTTCTGATGTCCCAGATATATTCTCAGCTTTTCTAAAAACATGACAGCAGTTGCTTATGACCATTCAGCCCCTCCCTTTTCTTTCCCATTTCTCTCTCCATTTTGAAGAGAAAATGAAGCTCTTTTCAGAAATATGAAAAAAATTTACTTCAAAGGGCAGGTGTCTTTTTAAATTTGTTGACTCTTTTTTTTTTTTGGCTTGGCTGATATTTTAGATCCTCAAGTCCAACCCACACCTTGTTGAATCCATTTTTAAGGGACATAAGAACAAGAAAAATTATGTAACTAATGATTAATTTTAATTATTTTTCATTAATTTAAGTCAAGTAATACAGAGGCATATAAAGAATTGTCAATCTTCTCTCTTGCTACCTCTTACTACCACTGCCTGTGAGCTAAACATAGTTAACAGTTTAGTATTTATACATCCTTCTATATGTTTCTCCATGCTCAGAAAATATATTTATTATATAGTTCTCTTTTAAAAAATGAGATGACCCTGTTTACATTCCTTTGCAAAAATTTTTTTTTTTACTTTATTTTACTTTACAATACTTTACTGGTTTTGCCATACATTGACATGAATCCACCATGGGTGTACATGCGTTCCCAAACATGAACCCCCCTCCCACCTCCCTCCCCATAACATCTCTCTGGGTCATCACCGTGCACCAGCCCCAAGCATGCTGTATCCTGCGTCGGACATAGACTGGTGATTCGATTCTTACATGATAGTATACATGTTACAATGCCATTCTCCCAAATCATCCCACCCTCTCCCTCTCCCTCTGAGTCCAAAAGTCCGTTATACACAACTGTGTCTTTTTTGCTGTCTTGCATACAGGTTCGTCATTGCCATCTTTCTAAATTCCATATATATGTGTTAGTATACTGTATTGGTGTTTTTCTTTCTGGCTTACTTCACTCTGTATAATCAGCTCCAGTTTCATCCATCTCATCAGAACTGATTCAAATGTATTCTTTCTAATGGCTGAGTAATACTCATTGTGTATATGTACCACAGCTTTCTTATCCATTCATCTGCTGATGGACATCTAGGTTGTTTCCATGTCCTGGCTATTATAAACAGTGCTGCGATGAACATTGGGGTACATGTGTCTCTTTCAATTCTGGTTTCCTCGGTGTGTATGCCCAGCAGTGGGATTGCTGGGTCACAAGGTAGTTCTATTTGCAATTTTTTAAGGAATCTCCACACTGTTCTCCAAAGTGGCTGTACTAGTTTGCATTCCCACCAACAGTGTAGGAGGGTTTCATTTTCTCCACACCCTCTCCAGCATTTATTGCTTGCAGATTTTTGGATCGCAGACATTCTGACTGGTGTGAAGTGGTACCTCATTGTGGTTTTGATTTGCATTTCTCTAATAATGAGTGATGTTGAGCATCTTTTCATGTGTTTGTTAGCCATCCGTATGTCTTCTTTGGAGAAATGTCTATTTAGTTCTTTGGCCCATTTTTTGAATGGGTCGTTTATTTTTCTGGAATTGAGCTGCATAAGTTGCTTGTATATTTTTGAGATTAGTTGTTTGTCAGTTGCTTCATTTGCTATTATTTTCTCCCATTCAGAAGGCTGTCTTTTCACTTTGCTTATATTTTCCTTTGTTGTGCAGAAGCTTTTAATTTTAATTAGATCCCATTTGTTTATTTTTGCTTTTATTTCCAGAATTCTGGGAGGTGGATCATAGAGGATCCTGCTGTGATTTATGTTGGAGAGTGTTTTGCTTATATTCTCCTCTAGGAGTTTTATAGTTTCTGGTCTTACATTTAGATCTTTAATCCATTTTGAGTTTATTTTTGTGTGCAGTGTTAGAAAGTGATCTAGTTTCATCCTTTTACAAGTGGTTGACCAGTTTTCCCAGCACCACTTGTTAAAGAGATTGTCTTTACTCCATTGTATATTCTTGCCTCCTTTGTCAAAGATAAGGTGTCCATATGTGTGTGGATTTATCTCTGGGCTTTCTATTTTGTTCCATTGATCTATATTTCTGTCTTTGTGCCAGTACCATACTGTCTTGATGACTGTGGCTTTGTAGTAGAGCCTGAAGTCAGGCAAGTTGATTCCTCCAGTTCCATTCTTCTTTCTCAAGATTGCTTTGGCTATTCGAGGGTTTTTGTATTTCCATACAAATCTTGAAATTATTTGTTCTAGTTCTGTGAAAAATATGGCTGGTAGCTTAATAGGGATTGCATTGAATTTGTAAATTGCTTTGGGTAGTATACTCATTTTCACTATATTGATTCTTCCAATCCATGAACATGGTATATTTCTCCATCTATTAGTGTCCTCTTTGATTTCTTTCACCAGTGTTTTATAGTTTTCTATATATAGGTCTTTAGTTTCTTTAGGTAGATATATTCCTAAGTATTTTATTCTTTTCGTTGCAATGGTGAATGGAATTGTTTCCTTAATTTCTTTTTCTACTTTCTCATTCTTAGTGTATAGGAATGCAAGGGATTTCTGTGTGTTGATTTTATATCCTGCAACTTTACTATATTCATTGATTACTCCTGGTTAATATATAAAATTGTAGCAATATTTTAATAGCCAAATAAACTACATAGTATGGCCGTACCATGATTTATTCAATCATTCTCCTATTAATGGATAGTTTGGTTGATTCCAGATTTTGATCACTTTCAATGATGTTGTAATAACTCCACACATGTGCTCCAGCATACGTACAGCTGGTCACGTGTAGGAAGGCGTTCCCCTTTTCAGGATCGATTCCCAGTGTGACATTGCTGGATCAAAAATAAAGTGCATTTTGCATTTCACGGATGCTATTACATTACTTTATAAAAAGATTATAGCAATTCACCTACCCATCAGCAATTAATAAAAGTGTTACTGATCATTCAAGGGGGAAAATGATATCTCATTATTGTTTATTTTTTAATGTGAAATATACCATATATTCCAAAATATAAAATACCATACCTGCAAAAGAAAATTTATAGTACATGTATGTGCTTTTAGAAGGATTACTATTTTAAACACCTATGTGACTGCTATGGCACTCATTAGTAATATTTTATTTAATAAATAAGTGATACAACAAATAGTTTACTACCAACATTTTAACATCCCAGATGTGCTCGAGCACCATGCCCCATTTGCCCTGGTGTGGGTAGCACTACTCTGATTTGTATTTTATTCCTTTGTATTTCTTCATATTTTACCATATGCATATATCCACACATAGTGTATTACTTAGTTTTGCATGATTTTGAATTTAATACACATGGAAGAAGTTTGTATGCATTCTATGACTTGCTTATTCTACTCAGCATTATGTTTATGATACTAATTCCTGCTGATGTGTGCAACTAGTTCACTGATTTTTGCTGTTTTTTTCCATTGAATGAATATACCACAATTTATCCTTTCCCAAATCAGTAGACATTTTGGCTGTTTATACATTTTTTTTGCCATTATAAACATAGGCACTGAGAACAATTTTGCCAGTGTTTCCTGCTATGTGTATGCAAGAATATTTCTACAGTAATGGTTCTCAAACTTTTTGGTCAGGAAACCTCCATACCTGTAAAAATTATTGAAAACCTCAAGTTGACACGTGTTTATGTCATAATACTTACAGATATTTACTGCATTAGAAATTAAAACAGGAATTTTAAAATATTTATTAATTCATTTAAAATGACAATAATAAACACATTCCATGTGAACATAAACCCTTTTTTTTATTTGCAAAAATATATATTTTCCAAAATAAAAATACTTAGCAACAAGAGTGGCATAGTTATACAGTTTTGTGAAAGTTTTTAATGTCTGATTAATTAAATAACAGTTAGTTTCTCTTCTCTGCTTTTGCATCAGTTTTTTGCTATACATTGTTTTTATTGATGTGTATGAAGGAAGTCTAATCTCACACAGATATGAAGTTGGAAAAGAGAGCAGTAATTGAATAGCCTTTTCAGATACTTGTAGATAGGTTTGTTGGGATGGTACACCATAACTTGACAAGTAGTGGCTTCTTAAAAGTTAGTTGTTTAATAGAATTTGAAATTGTAGAAATGAACATTCTATACGCTTTTACATTAAAACCCACTGTCTGTCTTCTACTTTGAATGAGTATTTCACTCATGCAAGGTTTTATATTATATATTGGTCAAAATATTGGTTAACTGTGGGTTCTTCTAATATGAAATTCTTTTTTAATGCATGTAAGAATTAAAGATTTTAAAATTAAAAAAAAATAAAAAATTTAAAAAATAAAAATAAAAAATAAATAATAAAAAGTAAATGCTGATATAAGGAAAAAATAAAATAAAAAAATAAAAAGTTTATTTATTTATTTGAATGGAGGCTAATTACTTTATAATATTGTAGTGGGTTTTGCCATACATTGACATGAATCGGCCATGGATATGCATGTGTTCCCCATCCTGAAACCCCTTCCCACCTCCCTCCCCAACCCATCCCTCAGGGTCATCCCAGTGCACTAACCCTGAGCACCCTGTCTCATGCATCTAACTTGGACTGGCGGTCTGTTTCATATATGGTAATATACATGTTCCAATGCTAGTCTCTCAAATCATCCCACCCTCGCCTTCTCCCACAGAGTCCAAAAGTCTGTTCTTTACATCTGTGTCTCTTTTGCTGTCTTGCATATAGGGTCATCATTACCATCTTTGTAAATTCCATATATATGCATTAATATACTATATTGATGTTTGTCTTTCTGACTTACTTCACTTTATATAATAGGCTCCAGTTTCATACACCTCATTAGAACTTATTCAAATGCATTCTTTTAAATAGCTGAGTTCCACTGTGTATATGTACCACAGCTTTCTTATCCATTTATCTACTGATGGACATCTAGGTTGCTTCCATGTCCTGGCTATTATAAACAGTGCTGCGATGAACATTGAGGTACATGTGTCTCTTTCAGTTCTGGTTTCCTCAGTGTGTATGCCCAGCAATGGGCCTGCTGGGTCATATGGCAGTTCTATTTCCAGTTTTTTAAGGGATCTCCACACTTCTCCATAGTGGCTATTCTAGTTTGCATTTCCACAAACAGGTTATGAGGGTTCCCTTTTCTCCAGACCCTCTCCAGCATTTATTGTTTGTACACTTTTTGATAGCCATTCTGACCAGTGTGAGATGGTACCTCACTGTGGTTTTGATTTACATTTCTCTGATAATGAATGATGTTGAGCATATTTTAATGTGTTTCTTAGCCATCTGTATGTCTTCTTTGGAGAAATATCTGTTTAGTTCTTTGGCCCAGTTTTTGATTGGGTGGTTTATTTTTCTGCAATTGAGCTGCATGAGCTGCTTGTATATTCTTGAGATTAATTCTTTGTCAGTTGCTTCGTTTGCTATTAATTCTCCCATTCTGAAGCCTGTCTTTTTACCTTGCTTACAGTTTCCTTTGTTGTGCAAAAGCTTTTAAGTTTAATTAGGTCCCATTTGTTTATTTTTGATTTTATTTCCATTACTTTGGGAGGTGGGTCATAGAGGATCCTGCTGTGATTTATGTCGGATAGTGTTCTGCCTGTGTTTTCCTCTAGGAGTTTTATAGTTTCTGGTCTTACATTTAGATCTTTAATCCATTTTGAGTTTATTTTTGTGTATGGTGTTAGAAAGTGTTCTAGTTTTATTCTTTTACAAGTGGTTGACCAGTTTTCCCCACACCACTTGTTAAAGAGGTTGTCTTTTCTCCATTGTATATTCTTGCCTCCTTTGTCAAAGATAAGATATCCATATGTGTGTAGATTTATCTCTGGGCTTTCTATTTTGTTCCATTGAGCTATATTTCTGTCTTTGTGTCAGTATATACTATCTTAATGACTATAGCTTTGTAGTATAGTCTAAAGTCAGGCAGGTTGATTCTTCCAGCTCCATTCTTCTTTCTCAAGATTGCTTTGGCTATTCAAGGTTTTTTGTATTTCCATACAAATTGTGAAATTATTTGTTCTAGTTCTCTGAAAAATTGGTAGCTTGATGGGGATTGCATTGAATCTATAGATTGCTTTGGGTAGTATACTCATTTTCACTATATTGATTCTTGCAATCCACGAACACGGTATATTTCTCCATCTATTTGTGTCATGTTTGATGTCTTGCATCAGTGTTTTATAGTTTTCTATATATAGGTCTTTTGTTTAGGTAGATTTATTCCTAAGTATTTTATTCTTTTCAATGCAATGATGAATGGAATTGTTTCCTTAATTTCTCTGTTTTCTCATTGTTAGTGTATAGGAATGCAAGGGATTTCTGTGTGTTGACTTTATAGCCTGCAGCTTTACTATATTCATTGATTAGCTCTAGTAATTTTCTGGTGGTGGATGACACATTTCATTATACAAAATTTAAAAATCATATTTTTAATATTACTATCAATCTCTTGAGCAGGGATGCAACTGGGGTGAGGGAAATGAGGCATCTGGGGTGCAAAATTAAGGAGAAAGTCACTCTCAGGGTTGTGCACCCCTGTATTTGCCTGACCCTAAAAGTGAGTACCTCCTTGAGAGTGAGGTGCCTCGCTGCAAGTGAGTGTCTCTTTACATTTTGTGCCCTAGGCACCTCACTTGCTTCACACTGGTCTTCATTCTACTCACCAGAAAAAGTCTTTTAAGCTGTTATGGTCACGATGGTTGAGACATTTACCAAATTCTAAAGTTTCTTTAAGGCTGAATTTTACCATTATTGACAAATACTGTCAGATGTTTTCCTTAAACAGATAAGTTCATTTTGTTCATTTTTGAGATGTTTGCTAAATCCCTGTCTGAATTCTATAGCTTGTCATGAGTCACACTTTCAAGTAAAAGTGGTATTCCATGAAAAAAAGTGGCTAAGTCAGTTTATAATAGAAATCATCCCTTAAGTACTTTTCCTTGGGATAGTCATCCTGCTTTAGTATTCTGAGGAAGTGCTTTTTGCTTGCTTTCTCTTTTGTCACACAGCCTATTTAAAAGACATACACTCAAAGGTTAAGTTTAGTAACACTAATAATTTTTATTTATTTGTCAAGGGCATTCTTTAATAAAACTGCTTTTGTGTTTTTATTTTATTTTTATTGAGATAATATTGATTTCTAACATTATATAAGGAACAAGTATATATTATATTTCTACTTCTGTATACACTACAGCATGATCACCTCCAAAAATGTAGTTTCCATTCATCACCATACAACTGGGGACTTCCCTGGTGGTCTAGTGTTTAAGACATTGCATTTCCATTGTAGGGGGCACAAGTTTGAACCTTAGTCCAGGAACTAACATCCAACATGCCAAGTGGAATGGCAAAACAAACCCCTCAAAACTGTGAGTCATACAGTTGATCTTCTTATACTCATTTAAGTGTACAGTTCAGTGGTGTTAGGTACATTCACATTGTTATACAACCATTATCACCATCCGTCTCAGAACTCTTTTCATCTTGCAAAACTGAAATTACTACCCATTAAACATAACTCCCTATGCACTCTGCACACCATAGCCACTGGTACCACCATTCCACTTTCTACCTCAATGAATGTGACTAATTTAGGTATCTCATATAGATGGACTCACACAGTACTGATCTTTTTTGTGACTGATTTACTTTACTTAACATAAAGTCCTCAAAGTTCATGCATGTTGTAGCATGTGTCCGACTTTCTTCCCTTTTAAGGTGGAATGGTATTCCATTGTACAGATAGTTCGTTCAGTTCAGTCACTCAGTCGTGTCCGACTCTGCAACCCATGAACCTCAGCATGGCAGGCCTCCCTGTCCATCACCAACTCCCGAAGTCCACCCAAACCCATGTCCATCGAGTAAGAGACGCCGTCGAAGCATCTCATCCTCTGTCGTCCCCTTCTCCTCCTGCCCTCAATCTTCCCCAGCATCAGGGTCTTTTCAAATGCGTCAGCTCTTCGCATCAGGTGGCCAAAGTATTGGAGTTTCAGCTTCAACATCAGTCCTTCCAATGAACACCCAGGACTGATTTCCTTTAGGATGGACTAGTTGGATCTCCTTACAGTCCAAGGGACTCTCAAGAGTCTTCTCCAACACCACAGTTCAAAAGCATCAATTCTTTGGCGCTCAGCTTTCTTTATAGTCCAACTCCCACATCCATACATGACCACTGGAAAAACTATAGCCTTGACTAGACAGACCTTTGTTGGCAAAGTAATGTCTCTGCTTTTTAATATGCTGTCTAGATTGGTCATAACTTTACTTCCAAGGAGTAAGCGTCTTTTAATTTCATGGCTGCAATCACCATCTGCAGTGATTTGGAGCCCCCCAAAATAAAGTCAGCCATTGTTTCCACTGTTTCCCCATCTATTTGCCATGAAGTGATTTTGGAGCCCCCCAAAATAAAGTCTGACACTCTTTCTACTGTTTCCCCATCCATTTCCCATGAAGTGACGGGACCAGATGCCATGATCTTCGTTTTCTGAATGTTGAGCTTTAAGCCAACTTTTTCCCTCTCCTCTTCACTTTCATCAAGAGGCTTTTTAACTCCTCTTCACTTTCTGCCATAAGGGTGGTGTCATCTGTATATCTGACATTATTGATATTTCTCCTGGCAATCTTGATTCCAGTTTGTGTTTCTTCCAGTCCAGTGTTTCTCATGATGTACTCTGCATATAAGTTAAATAAGCAGGGTGACAATATACAGCCTTGACATACTCCTTTTCCTATTTGGAACCAGTCTGTTGTTCCATGTCCAGTTCTAACTGTTGCTTCCTGACCTGCATACAGATTTCTCAAGAGGCAGGTCAGGGGGTCTGGTATTCCCATCTCTTTCAGAATTTTCCACAGTTTATTGTGATCCACACAGTCAAAGGCTTTGGCATAGTCAATGAAGCAGAAAAAGATGTTTTTCTGGAACTCTCTTGCTTTTTCCATGATCCAGCGGATGTTGGCAATTTTATCTCTGGTTCCTCTGCCTTTTCTAAAATTAGCTTGAACATCTGGAAGTTCACGGTTCACATATTGCTGAAGCCTGGCTTGGAGAATTTTAAGCATTATTTTACCTGCGTGTGAGATGAGTGCAATTGTGTGGTAGTTTGAGCATTCTTTGGCATTGCCTTTCTTTGGGATTGAAAAAGCAAAATGGCTGTCTGAGGAGGCCTTACAGGTAGCTGTGAAAAGAAGGGAAGTGAAAAGCAAAGGAGAAAAGGAAAGATATACCCATTTGAATACAGAGTTCCAAAGAATAGTGAGGAGAGATAAGAAAGCCTTCCTCAGCAATCAATGCAAAGAAATAGAGGAAAACAATAGGACGGGAAAGACTAGAGATCTCTTCAAGAAAGTTAAAGATACCAAGGGAACATTTTATGCAAAGATGGGCTCAATAAAGGACAGAAATGGTATGGACCTAACAGAAGCAGAAGATATTAAGAACAGGTGGAAATAATACACAGAAGAACTGTACAAAAATGATCTTCATGACCTGGATAATCATGATGATGTGACCATTCACTTAGAGCCAGACATCCTGGAATGTGAAGTCAAGTGGGCCTTAAGAAACATCACTATGACCAAAGCTAGGGGAGGTGATGGAATTCCAGTTGAGCTGTTTCAAATCCTGAAAGATGATGCTGCAAAAGTGCTGCACTCAATATGCCAGCAAATTTGGAAAACTCAGCAGTGGCCACAGGACTGGAAAAGGTCAGGTTTCATTTCAATCCCAAAGAAAGGCAATGCCATTGTATAGTAATGCCACCTTTTATTTATCCATTTATGAATCAATGTACACATGTTGTTTCTATATTTTGGCTACTGTGAATAATGTTGCTATGAACGTGAGTGTGCAAAATTCTATATGAGACCTTGCTTTCAGTTCTTTTGGGTATATACCCAGAGTGGAATTGCTGGATCATACAATAGTTCAATTTTTAATTTTGGGGGGAACTGCTATACTGTTTTCTTGGGCTTCCCTGATAACTTTGGGGGTAAAGAATATGCCTGCAATGCAGGAGACATAGGAGACTCAGGTTCGATCCCTGAGTTGGGAAGATCCCCTGGAGGAGGAAATGGCAACTCACTTCAGTATTCTTGCCTGAAGAAGCCCATGGATAGAGGAGCCCAGTGGGCTACAGTCCAAAGTGATGAAAAGAGTCAGACATGACTGAGTGTACACACACACACACACACACACACACACACACACACACACACACACACACACTGTACTGTTTTCTAGAGCACCTATATCATTTTACATTCCCACCAGCAGTAAACAAATGTTTAAATTTCTCTACGTCCTTTCCAACAGTTTTTATTTCCTGTTTGTTTGGTGTTTTGCTCTTGACAGTAGTTATCCTAATGATTGTGAGGTGGTTTCTTGTTATGATTTTGATTTACATTTTCTTAATGATTAGTGATGTTGAGGATCATTTCAAAGGGGCCTTGGCAATTTGCATATTTTCTTTGGAGCAATGTCTATTCAGGTCCTTTGCCCATCAGGTGTTTATTTTTTCTTATTTCCCTTTTAAAGCCAATGATTCATTAGGAATAAATTTTATTTTAGAACAAACATTTAAAAATAACAGTTTTACATGAAATTTAAACATATTAAAAGTTTGTAAAATAAGACAGCAGGCTATACTTATTCTTGTTGTATCTCCAAAGGTGCTGGGAACATTTTGAAATTTCAGAATAATGATTTATTGGATTATAAAAGATAACCAAAGGTAACTTATAAGAGAAATTCAGGGATAATGTAAATTCAGGGATGCAGTAGAACTTCAAGGATGAAGTTGAGTTAGTCCCTGAAAATGCAAACTTTTATATCCTAAACCTTCTAGATTAGAAAATTTGGAAAATACAAGAATACACAAGCATGCATTCTATCCGTTATAAAAGCAACTGTGTCCTCACACATGATCAAGTCCCTTGAAAACACCACTGGACACTCATGAGAAATTAAAAGACATTTACTCCTTGGAAGAAAAGCTAGGACACAACTAGACAGCACATTAAAAAGCAGATACATCACTTTGTCGACTAATGGGCATGAGTTTGAGAGAGACAAACTCTGGGAGATAGTGAGGGACAGGTAAACCCTGCAAGCTGCAGTCCATGGGATTGCAAAGAGTCAGACACAACTGAGTGACTGAACAACAACCACACACTTGTGAGATAAGGGCAGTGATCATGGAAGTACTATTATAAAAACTGTTTTGAATTTACAGACCCTGCCAAAAGTTTTTAGAGACCTTCAAGTTTTCTCTGGAACACACCTTGAGAAATACTTTTCTAGATTATCTCCCTATAAATGGAGTTTATATTTTGTATACTCTGTGCCTCTTCATTTTCACTAAATAATGCCATTTTTTCCAAAGTTTTTTTTTTTTTTTTTTTTTTTACCAATTTATACTCCTACCACCAGCAACACAGAGTGAATATTTTCCCACCTCTCTCATTGTTTTTTTGTGTTAGTTTGGGTTTTTTAAAGCAGCTGTCAAAATAGGATTATAAGTTCAAGATATGCTAGGTAAATAACTATAAAACATAAAGGAGAAGGAAAAGGAGAAAGAAGAGATAGTCTTTGAACCATGATGCAGGTGTGGCACCTGTAAAGGGTTGGGGAGAGAATTGGGTAGGAAGAGTCTCATATTTCAGCATAGTTTGAAGAAAGCTTCTGCCAGTGTGAGTGAAAGTCACTCAGTCATGTCCGACTCTTTGTGACCCCATGGACTATACAGTCCATGGAATTCTCAAGGCCAGAATACTGGAGTGGGTAGCCTTTCCCTTCTCCAGTGGATCTTTCCGACCTAGGAATTGAACTGGGGTCTCCTGCAATGCAAGCAGATTCTTTACCAACTGAGATATCAGGGAAGCCCAACTGATGGTAAATCCCCAAGCCAATGACCAGAGAGTACTACTTGTCACAGGAATGAGCTTGCATTTGCACCTCCACTGTACACAGTCATTGACTGGCAGTTCCTTGGAAAGCTAGGCCTTTGTGGATCTAGCAAGACAACAGCTGGAGTCATCACTCAGTTACGATCTTCCCAGACAGGGATCTGACCATTCATGGGCTCCAAGCAAGTTATTTATCCTTGGATCTTATTGTATGACAAGTGTCTTTTTGAACTTAAATCCTAGAAATTTCTTATTAATTTCCACCCTAATTTCTATTGTTGTTACTATTCAGTCCCTAAGTCATGTCTGACTCTTTGAGACCCCCTGGATTGCAGCATCCCGGGACTCCCTGTTCTCAATCTCCTGGAGTTTGCTCCCACTCACATCAATTGAGATAGTGATGCCATCCAACCATCTCATCCTCTGTCACCCACTTCTTTTCCTGCCCTCAGTCTTTCCCAGCATCAGGGTCTTTTCCAATGAGTCAGCTCTTTGCATCAGGTGACCAAAGTACTGGAGCTTCAGCTTCAGCCTCAGTCCTTCCAATGAAAATTCAGGATTAATTTCCTTTAGGATTGACTGATGTGATCTCCAAGGGACTCTCAAGAATCTTCTCAAGCACCACATTTCAAAAGCATCAATTCGTCAGCACTTAGCCTTCTTTATGGTCCAACTCTCACATCTGTACATGACTACTGGAAAAACAATAGCTTTGGCTATAATGACCTATGTCAGCAAAGTGATGTCTCCGCTGTTTAATATGCTGTATAGGTTTTTCATACCTTTTCTTCCAAGGAGCAAGCATCTTTTAATTTCATGGGTGCAGTCACTATCTGCAGTGATTTTGGAGCCCAAGAAAGTAAAGTCTGTCACTGTTTCCATTTTTTCCCCATCTATTTGCCATGTAGTGATGGGACTGGATGCCATGATCTTAGTGTTTTTTGAATGCTGAGTTTTAAGCCAGCTTTTTCACTCTCCTCTTTCAACCTCATTAAGAGGCTCTTTAGTTCCTAGTTGCCTTCTTCCATTAGGGTGGTATCATCTGCATATCAAGAAGAGAAGGGAAAGGCAAAGGAGAAAAGGAAAGATATACCCATTTGAATGCAGAGTTCCAAAGAATAGCAAGAAGAGATAAGAAAGCCTTCCTCAGTGATCAGTGCAAAGAAATAGAGGAAAACAATAGGATGGGAAAGATTAGAGATCTCTTTAAGAAAACTAGAGATACCAAGAGAACATTTCATGCAAAGACAGGCGCAATAAAGGACAGAAATGGTATGGACCTAACAGAAGCAGAAGATATTAAGAAGAGGTGGCAAGAATACACAGAAGAACTGTACAAAAATGATCTTCATGACCCGGATAATCATGATGGTGTAATCACTCACCTAGAGCCAGACATCCTGGAATGTGGAGTCAAGTGGGCCATAGGAAGCATCACTACGAACAAAGCTAGGGGAGGTGATGGAATTCCAGTTGAGCTGTTTCAAATCCTGAAAGATGATGCTGTGAAAGTGCTACAATCAATATGCCGGCAAATTTGAAAAACTCAGCAGTGACCATAGGACTGGAAAAGGTCAGTTTTCATTGTAATCCCAAAGAAGGGCAATGCCAAAGAATGTTCAAACTACCGCACACTTGCACTCATCTCACACGCTAGTAAAGTAATGCTCAAAATTCAAAAGGCAGAGAAACCAGATATCAAATGGCCAACATCCTTTGGATCACTGAAAAAGCAAGAGAGTTCCAGAAAAACATCTGCTTTATTGACTACGCCAAAGCCTTTGATTGTGTGGATCACAACAAACTCTGGAAGATTCTTCAAGAGATGGGAATACCAGACCACCCGACCTGCCTCTTGGGAAATCTGTATGCAGGTCAGGAAGCAACAGTTAGAACTGGACACAGAACAACAGACTGGTTCCAAACAGGGAAAGGAATATGCCAAGGCTGTATATTGTCACCCTGCTTCTTTAACTTATATGCAGAGTACATCATGAGAAATGCTGGGCTGGATGAAACACAAGCTGGAATCAAGATTGCAGGGAGAAATATCAATAACTTCAGGTATGCAGATGACACCACACTTATGGCAGAAAGTGAAGAAGAACTCAAGAGCCTCTTGATGAAAGTGAAAAGAGAGAGTGAAAAAGTTGGTTTAAAACACAAAATTCATATGTGTATATGTAGCTGTGGTACATATACACAATGGAGTATTACTCAGCCGTTAAAAAGAATTCATTTGAATCAGTTCTGATGAGATGGATGAAACTGGAGCCAATTATACAGAGTGAAGTAAGCCAGAAAGAAAAACACCAATACAGTATACTAACACATATATATGGAATTTAGGAAGATGGCAATGACGACCCTGTATGCAAGACAGGAAAAAAGACACAGATGTGTATAACGGACTTTTGGACTCAGAGGGAGAGGGAGAGGGTGGGATGATTTGGGAGAATGGGAATTCTAACATGTATACTGTCATGTAAGAATTGAATCGCCAGTCCATGTCTGACGTAGGGTGCAGCATGCTTGGGGCTGGTGCATGGGGATGACCCAGAGAGATGTTGTGGGGAGGGAGGTGGGAGGGGGGTTCATGTTTGGGAACGCATGTAAGAATTAAAGATTTTAAAATTAAAAAAAAAAAAAAAAACAAAACACAAAATTCAGAAAACTAAGATCATGGCATCCGGTCCCATCACTTCATGGCAAATAGATGGGGAAACAATGCAAACAGTGACAGACTTCATTTTTTGCACTCCAAAATCACTGCAGATGGTGACTGGCCATGAAACTAAAAGATGCTTGTTCCTTGGAAGAAAAGCTATGATCAAGCTAAACAGGATATTAAAAAGCAGAGACATTACTTTGCCAACAAAGGTCCATCTAGTCAAAGCTATGGTTTTTCCAGTAGTCATGTATGGATGTGAGAGTTGGAGTATAAGGAAACCTGAGCACTGAAGAATTGATGCTTTTGAACTGTGGTGTTGGAGAAGACTCATGAGAGTCCCTTGCACAGCAAGGATATCCAACCAGTCAATCCTAAAGGAAATCAGTCTTGAATATTCACTGAAAGGACTGATGCTGAAGCTGAAACTTCAGTACTTTGGCCACCTGATGAGAAGAACTGTCTCTTTTGAAAAGGCCCTGATGCTGGGAAAGAATGAAGGCTGGAAGAGAAGGGGACCATAGAGGCTAAGATCGTTGGATGGCATCACTGAGTCAATTAACATGAGTTTGAGAAAACTCTAGGAGTTGGTGATTGACAGGGAGGCCTGGCTTGCTGCAGTCATGGGGTCGCAGAGTCAGACACAAATGAGTGACTGAATTGAACTGAACTGAACATCTGCATATCTGAGGTTGTTGATATTTCTCCCAGCAATCTTGGTTCCAACTTGTAATTCATCCAGCCCAGCACTGCTTGATGAACTCTGAATATAAGTTAAATAAGTAGGGTGACAGAATACAGCCTTGACGTATTCTTTTCTCAATTCTGAACCATTCCATTGTTCCATTTCCGGTTCTAACTGTTGCTTCTTGATCTGCATAAAGGTTTCTCAGGAGGCAGGTAAGGTGATCTAATATCCCCATTCCTTTAAGAGTTTTTCACAGTTTGTTGTAATCCACACAGTCAAAGGCTTTCATGTAATCAATGAAGCAGAAGTAGATGCTTTTTCTGGAATTCCCTTGTTTTTTCTATGATTCAGTGGCTGTTGGCAATTTGATCTCTGCCTCTGCCTTTTCTAAATCCAACTTGTACATCTGGACGTTCCTGGTTCATGTACTGGATTGTGTTTGTCTTCTAAATTGATAAGGTCTTTGTGTGTAAAAATTATTAGCTCATGTTTTGTCATATATAATTTCTCTTAGTTAACTATCTTTAGATTTTGAATGTGGTACTTTTTTTCATACAAATAATTTTAATTTTTGACACAGATAGATCTTTTGTTTTTTCTTTTATACTTGCTTAGTCTTTGAATTGTTAAAAAAACTTTCCCAACTCCTACATCCTATAAAGTAGTCTCCTAAATTTTCTTCTGTTGTCTAACAGGTTTTTTTTTTTTTGCATTTACATTTGTAATTCATTTGGATGTTTTTGTTGTATATTTATAATGAAGTAGAATAGCCAATTATGCAAGCATTATTTGTTAGAGTATCATTCATTTTCCATGGCATCGAAAGTCCACCTTTATTCTGTCTAATCTGAGATCTTAGAAACATGTAACTTCAATTTTCCTCAGTACATTCACTTCAGTACCTGGAAGAGAGTAAATCAGATCATTTTGGGAAAACAAATGATACTAAGCTGTATATGAGTAAAAGGTGCCAGTTCCCTGAAAGTATCATAAGATTGCCAGAGACTTAAGATGTACTTTTTTCTAGGAGGAAAAAGAGAAAGAAAAAAATCTGTCTCCCACTAGTGTCACAAACAATGATGATTTTAATGTTAACTTTTACTTTCAACGTTTTAGAAAGGAAGGAAAAAATTATAGTGAAAACATATGGAATGATACAAATCCTCAGCATAGTAGACTTTTTAATCTATTTGCTACTTTAAAGGGGAAATTGTCCAAAAAATTGGTTTTATGAGATTATGATAAAGAATCCTCCTGCCAGTGCAGGAGATGCAGTTGCAGTCCCTGGAAGGTCCCTGGAGAAGAGAATGGCAGCCCACTCCAGTATTCCTGCCTGGAGAATCCCAGGGACGGCGGAGCCTGGTGGGCTACAGTCCATGGGATTGCCATGAGTCAGACGTGATAAAGAGACTGAGCATGCACAGATATGCATATGTAAAGTTCTGTGTATATATAATTTCCCCATGATCTAGGTTCAACGATGTAGTCATGTGACTATATAAATTATTTAGCTTTCTTGAAACTCAAATTCTAATAGTCAGTTGTGATGAAAGCCAATTGTAATGCTTTCAGTAAAACCTGTCTGTGCTAAATCTTGTTATCATAAATGTTAGGTGACACCCTTAATTAAGCCATTCTTTAGAAATGCTCACTATCAGGCCTTTTAGTGCAACAATGAGTTAAGTATGCTACTTCCTGTACCAATGTGCAGAGACAAGTGAATGCTGACAGCTCTACCCACCAAATCCAAGGACAAGTCTCCAAATTGTTCAGCTACTACTAAAGAAGCAATTGTCTCACCAGTGGGGTGATCACTCTTGGAAGCAGCACACACTTAATTGATCCTGTATGAAGGAGCAATCCTTTCCAGGAAATCCCTAGGAACGGATTATTTTCTCAACAAGTAGAGACCAAGTAGTGGCGGTTTTTCAATGACTGAGAGACATTTGGCAGAACAAAAACTTGGAAATTGTGGTTTGCAAGGGTGTGTGCAAATCTCAACATAATGGGTCCTAGTCTAGGTATCTGGAGGTTAGCGTGACTGCAAGGATAATTGTTTTGTGGGTGAAAATACAAAGATATATATCTTAGCAACAAATAGGAGTTCTGGAGGGAAAATCAGGCTAAACCATGAAATGGCAGAACCCTGAATGTTGATGTCATTTGTAAAGAACACTTTAGTACTCTCTAAAAATACACATAAGTGCTTGCACAGTTTCATGAATGCAACTCTCTCTCATTTGCTCCTGGCATGTTATTGAACTAATGCCCCCATTTAGGAGCCTAAGTATCTTTGAATGTGTGACAAAATTAGAGATTTCCAAGTATTAGGAGGGAGAACTTAGCTTTCTGAAAGAGGCAATGACTGTTGTTTCACACTTAATTATTTCCATGCTTTGTCCGTTGTTAAATTTTGTTACAAACTGTGCAGTGGTAAAATGGAGAACAAAACTCAACAGCAGACTCCTTTAGGGCTGTGTTTAACTGTAGCCCGAGAAAAAATAATATTTACATGTTACATTATTCCAGTGTCATAGATTATCTCACAGGGATCACTTTTCATTTCTATCCTTTTCATTTTTGGTGTTACTTATAATTGGGAGGGGGGATCATTTGTGTATGGAAACTTGACTTTGTTTACACAGTCTCCTCAATTTTGCGTAGAGTAAAAGTATATTCCTGCCAATCATAACATTCTCTTCCCATCATTTAAATACTTTGCAATTTTCTATAAGCAGCTTCATATGTACTCTTACTTTGCGATTTAGTAAATTTTGCACATAGCAATTAGACCTGGCAGGCCATATTTATATAATAAAGTGTTACTTAGTACTTACAATAATATCAGAGAGTAGGAGAGAAGAGTGTTTAACCTCTGAAAAAATGGGGTTGGCTAAATATTTGAGAATTTTACTGTTAATATGTTTGGCTTGTCCAATATTTGTAATAGAGGTTTCATTTGAGCTCCTATTTTTTCTACAATTTAAGGAAAGTACAAAGAACTCCAGGCATTCTTACCTCTGCTGGAATTTTATTGAGAGGATCACTGAAGTCAGGGAAGGGTCACTGACTCCAATCCTGGACTGTTCAGATGATGGTACACAGATTACTTAATATGTTTTCTCTCTTCTCTAAATCAGCTTCTACTCTACTGTGTTTATAACATCGAACATTTGTTGTCTAGCCCTAGAAAATAAGACAGTTTTAAGTGTGGACAGTCATTCTTCTATGTGTTTATTAATTGCAGAATAGGGGAGGGTGGTACTGGGCTCTGGAAGTTCTTTTTTGAATTTGACATCCAGTGTTAATGTCAGAAAACAAGTGGAAGAATCCTGAGGTTATATGTTGTAACTAACATCCAGCAGGGACTTCTCTCTCTTGTTTTGAGTCCTTTCTTTCTTTCTTTTTTTTTTTTTTTTTAGGAAAGTACTCTTTCCAAAAAATATATAAAAATATGATTCTTCCAAAGTCTTGAAAAATAGTATGTCTCTACTAAGTTAATGTTTAAACATTGTGTAAAGGGAAAGAATTACATCTCACTGTACCGAGTAAAGTAAACCTTCCTAAAAATTCTTGCTACCTTGGTTTCTCCTTAAAGTTCCTTGTCTGTGTAGTAGCTCGTTAGTGCTTTTCAGTATCTTCCTCTCAAAACTGTAGTTACTGCGTAGTCTGTTTCTTTTTCTCTCTCTTTGCAGATTTTTCTTTCCTAGGGCAGCATGGTGTCCTTGCCTGTGTACATTAATCTACTCCCTTCTTCTGAAAGTGTTAGTTGCTCAGTTGTGCCTGACTCTTTGTGACCCTATGAACTGTAGCCCATCAGGCTCCTCTGTCCATGGAATTCTCCAGCCAAGAATACTGGAGTGGGTTGCTATTTCCTCCTCGAGGGGATCGTCTCGACTCAGGGATTGAACCCCCGTCTCTTTCACTGCCGGCAGATTCTTTATTGTCTGAGCCACCAGGAACTACTCCCTGCTTCTAGTGCTTTCAATTCTGTAGTTCTGTTCATTTCTACAATTGTCAAAACAGAGACCCAAGTCCTATAGCATGCCAAGCAACAGAGAATGTTTTCTTCTTGGCAGCAGAGTGGAGCCAATGCTTCTATGTTAGTTTGGTTTCATCCTTGTCACATGTATCACGGGGTATATCCAGGAAACACACAGTAAAGGCCTCCTGGAGGATGGCCTTTTATATATTACAGACAGCCCAGTAGATCAAGAATCATCCAGCACTAGGAAAGCTAATACCTAAAGTTTGCCTCCCATGATCAAAAGTTCTATAAAAGTATAGCAAGTTAACAGAAACCTCTGATGTTATTTGGAAATATTTAAATCTACAGCAGATTTTCAGAATGTATAGTGAAAATATTACAATTAGGGGGGAAACCAGAGAAAATGTAGAGTTTAGGTAAAAATGAGGCAATAATTGGAGTTTTGCACTTGGTTTCATTGACTGCCAACAATCCAAGTGGTGCACAATGAAATCCATAAAACATGTTGCCAAGTTTCTGGTCAGTTGAAACTGCTATATTTCATTCTTCTCTGGTAAAAAAAGTCTTCATTTTGGCCACGTGATATTATTTGTCTCATCTGGTTTCTTGGAGACTGAAGGCCCCTTCTTAACTGCACTAATAAATAGAAGTCACAAGGACACTGGGAGAAACGATACAGCAACGCCACTCACTGAAGTCACTGTGGGAGTGACAACGGATGACTGCAGGCCCCACTGATGGTAAAAGAATAAGAAGACGGGGAGCTGTTTTGCGGTGAAATCTAACTTGCAAACTGGTTAGGATTCTGAGAAGAGGCACTGTGATGCGGTGGAGTGTGCTTTGGAATCACTTGGACTCATGTGTCCTCAGGCAAATGACTTGTTCTCTCTGAGCCAGTTTTCTCCTCTTTAAACATTGGAAGGGAAAATTTTTCTGCCTTTGACCTTGCAATTTAATGTGTTTCATCGACTCTAAGATTCCTTTTGTTCTCCCTACATTTTAACATTCCTGAAATGGTGTGTGCTTTGTAATCAATAGTGACTTACAATAACTGTTGTCTCAGTGTACTTATGTCCCATTGCCTGTGCCCTTATAAACATAAAATGTGCTAGTATCAAAACTACAAAATGTGAATGGGGGTCTTGAAAGAAAATCACAAGTGTAGAATATAGTGGAATGGTGTTTTACCCTTCAAGATTTAATAAGGAGAGAGTGAGGAGGTGATGAATCAGATGTATGGAGCTTTATCTACAAAGCTGAAGTCAAAAGCTAACTACATAATAGCAAAGCGGATTTAAGAACTCGAACTCAGTGCTCAGATGCTCTGACTCTTTGGACCCATGGACTGCAGCCCACTTGATTCCTCTGTCTGTAGAATTTTCCAGGCAAGAATACTGGAGCGGGTTGCCATTTCCTAATCGAGGGGATCTTCTCAACCCAGGGATAGAACCTGCCTCTCCTGCATTGGCAACCAGATTCTTTACCATTGAGATACATGGGAAGCTCCAAGAACGAAAGACCAGTGGTTTAATTATTTCATGTAGTCTTTTAAGAAATGCTGCATCACCAGTGCCTTTGATGAACAGAGGAAAGTATTATACTGGAAAATGTGGACAACAATTCTGAGGGGGAAAGTGATTTAGAAGACAATGTCTCAATGTGCAGCAGGGTTAGGAAAAACTTAATCAACTCATTTTGCCCACATTTCCTATGTACGCAGAAGCATGATATATAATTTTTTTAAAGTGCTCTGAGACTGTAATATGAACATGTTAAGTGATAAGAAAGCACAGTGTTTGTTTTTAAATGAAAATTATCTTTGCTTTCTGGTTTTTA
Organism: Capra hircus; assembly: GCF_001704415.2. NCBI lineage: Eukaryota > Metazoa > Chordata > Mammalia > Artiodactyla > Bovidae > Capra > Capra hircus. Next base: position 27,193,433 of record NC_030815.1, on the reverse strand, counting down.
AAATATTTGTGTCTTAATGGCAAGTTGTCTTAAATTCAACAAGTTTCAATGTATCAGTAGAAGTCTATCCACTAAAGCAAAACATACTGCCCAATACCAAGAGATGTTTTTACTGGACACTGATAGAGTGACTCTTCGGTTTTATGACTAACCTCCTCCCTGCTGCCTCCTCCCCCAATAAAAAGGACTGAAAAATTGCACTTATGGAAGCTGTTCATAATTAGGGAAGCTTTATAGCTTGTTCATAGAGTTTGCATAAACCCTGATGTACAACCCTTACTAGAGTTAATTTGTTGTTGTTTAGTCGCTAAGTTATGTCCAACTTTTTTGTGACCCCATGGACTGCAGCCTGCCAGACTCCTCTCTCCATGGGATTTTCCAGGCAGGAATACTGGAATGGGTAGCCATTTCCTTCTCCAGGGGATCTAACTGACCCAGGTCTTGAAGCCACATCTCCTGCATTGGCAGGTGGATTCTTTACTACTGAGCCACCTGGGAAGCCCCTAGGATTAATTAATGTGTAGTAAATTATAAACAACTTATGAAAAGATCCCAGCCTAGTCTGATACAAAATAGTTTATATAATTATGGCTACCATTATTAATAAAAAGTATATAGTCTATATATGAAAGCAAATAAAAGTGATTTTGGGTAAATAAACCAATTATTATACACTTTTATGAATCAATAAATTTAGTGACAGTATGGTCAATTGACCTGCCCAAACCATATAGTTTGCTATGCTAGAACCAGGGCTTGGATTAGGTTTTCCTGATTCAGTCATTATCATGTGGCTTCATTTGTTGATGGCCTGCTACATGGACACTGGGTCCAGGTACAAAAGTGTGTACAGTGTAGTCACATTACATGTGCATTTGCTTTATTGAAATTCAACCAAAGCACCAGGAAATGTGAATGAGAGCAAGAGGCAATTTAAGAGAGCAGCTAGTTCTGCCCACCCTCCCACTCAGTAAGCACGTGTCCAGAGTGAGTGTGAGGTTGGGGCTGTGAATGCTTCCTTTCCTCAAAAGTCTCAGCTTTCAAGTGTTTCTCATGACGTGAACCTCTCACCACACTGAGCATGATGATTGTTTTTATAGATATGCATGTATCATACAACATCACCCTAAAACACAATTCAACTACTCCATCGAGTGTTTAACATGAGGATACAATCTGTTCTAGTGCAGGAAAAACAACTAGCTATGTTGAACTAACTGGGAGATTTAAATTTAATACTCTTAATGTTTGTTCTCTAGTGTGTTAACAAAACTACTTCATACTATGCTTTCTAGACCAAAATATTTAAGAAATTTTCAAAGGTAATTTTGACTCTGTTTTTTAAAATCTTGGAGCTTGTGGTACATGAAGAAGGATACAATGATGGATGTGGGGGTAGTGGATTGACAAGATGGATCAGAGAGGATAAAAACAGACAGGGAACCCAGTTAGAAGACTCCCACAATACTTGGAGCAAATGATAATAGAAGTCTCAACCAATACAGTGGCAGCAAGGGCAGAGAAAAAGGGACTATGGAGCAGGTATGGAAGAGGCAGAAACAACAGGTAGGCAATGACTAGTTGTGGCCTCTTCTAGGGAAGGAAGAATTAAAGCTTACTGAGTTTTCTAATCTGGTAGATAAGAATAATGATTAGGATAAAAATGACAAGTGAAACAGAGAACTTACATGAATCATTTTATCAATTTGAGGGACTATTTTGTGGCCCCAGGTGAGGTCAGTTGTGGATATATTGAGCTAGCAGTGTTTGAGAGACAGTGGGGTGGAAAGCTCCAGTATGCAGAAAATACGAGATTTGTACTGGGGGGCATTGGGGGCTTCATATTTTAATCTAGTGAAGAAAACACAACTTCAATTAACTTGCCTTCGCTAGACTGAGAAGTGTAGAATGAGAGAGTCTTGCATTTTAATATCCCAGATTACAACGGCTCTAGCCCCACTAACTGATTGCCCAACCATAGCTCCACCCTATCTGATTCTTTGTTCCCCAGAAAGCAGAACCTGATGCAAACCCTTGTGCACCACTTCATTGTTAGGGATTTTAACCCCAGGTCACTGAAATGAGGGAAAAGGGGAGTGAGGCAGTAAAGAAGAGGAGCTGGCATGAGAGTGTGTTCATTAGATTGCCAACACTTGGTATCAAAGATAATAATAGATTACCCAATCTCCCAAGATTCCATTGACATGACTAGTTCTCAGGGAAGCCTAGAGGGAGGAAGAGGGATTAATTTACTTTCTGGCTCCATTTCACCTAGGTCAAAGATTGTACTGTGTAACTCTCTCAGGCTTTCAGGTGGTCTTGCATGGGTACTGCAGGGATCCCACTGCCTCTAAAGCCACAAAGTCTTATAAGGAAGCTCTCAGGTGAGGGCAACATGTGAGTGGTATGGGATGACTCTTGTGTTTTGCCCTGTGAACTCATGGCTGGTCACCAGAGCAGTGTCATAGTGGAAACAAATTGCTAAAGGCTCTGGAAGATTGGAAAGGTCAAGAGGACCTCTGAGGGGTAAATCTCTAACCTAAAGATGTCCCAGTAGATTCTGAGGATTCTGAGAGTCCCCAGAAGAATGCCTGAGAAGTGCCCATAAACCAGTCTGCCCACTTCATTGACTGTGCTCACTCCAGCTTTGCGCCATCCAACTGATGCCACTCCGAGGTCCTCAAGAAAACGGCAGTGCCTCTGCTGGCAGCGATCTTCAGGCAACAGTAGTGTCTGAGCAAGTTTGTGGGTCTGTGTTGCTGCCAAAGCCACTACTTGTGGGGTGTCAGAATTATTCTGGGTTCATGTGATGGTTGGGAATGAGGAAAAGGACAAGAATTTAATCTCCAGCATCCTTCCACACTTGTCACCAGCACCTGAAAATCTCTGCTCTTACTGGTCTCATGAAGTGCCGCAGGACTGCTTCAACTTCTCCCTTGTGTTTCTCAGCTTCAGATCATCCCTCTCCTCACTCCACACACCGAAACAGTTCATGGTTCTCTCATGAACTCATCTCTATCCAAAGCAAACAAACAAAAACCACCTTCCAAAAATTAACAAACCTATGCCCCAACCCCACTCCCACAAAACAAAGGCAACAAGTTCAGAGAAGCTGTCTTAAGCAAAAGCAGGAATTTATGTAGGAATCCAGTACACTGAGTACCAGTGCTCAGGTAAGAATATTTTCAGTTTCTCTGAGGACCATGGGTAGCTACTTACTTTTCATTTATGTCACCAAACGGGCCTATTCCAGTGACCCCCGCCCTCCTCCAAAGACTAGTCTTAGGCTCCAAATTAATTGAAGTCTCTTACCTTAGAGATAAAACTGCACAGAAGATAATCCTTGAAGTTAAATACTACTTGACTTAATAGATGAGTGTCTTAGCTTGGTTTTTCCCCAAAACAACCTGAGGCAAAGACTTGCAGCAGAAAATTCCTCTGGAAATTTGATCCCAGCAAGCAGAAGTTAAAAATGAGTAAATTCAGGGAAGGAGAGGAAGCCAATTAAGAAGTCATTATCAAACTGTTTACTAGTAAGGGTGTCCTGGGACCGGGCGAGCAGCTGTTTGGCACGAGGTTCTGAACCACTCACCTAAGGGCTAAAAGAGAGGCGGAAGTGGTGATCTGTTGTCTCTTGTTCCCCATTGGTCAGGATGCCCTCAGAAGAGTGGACTTACCTGTATGTTTGTGTTGCAAGTTTTCTGCAAGTGGCCCATGTCAAGAAATACCTGTTAGGGACCTGAAGTGAGGTGCTGTGGGTTGCATCCGTGAGAAACTGGCCAGAGCCTGCAAGGACTGGTCACCACAGCAGTGGCTGTAGAGGGAAGTGGGGTTCAGAGGATATGAGTGGTACACAAGCAAATCTGATCCATCTGACACAATGAGGTTTTCTTTATGCAGCAAGAAAGAAGAAGAGGCCCAAGAACACACATACACTTAAGAGTCTGGAGGAAAGATAGAAGGGGTTGAGAAGAGACCAATGAAAAGACACCAAAGAAGAAATAATAGCAATAATAACAGCTGCAGCTATAACAACCACAGCAGTAGTAAAAATACTAATAACAGCAAGTACTCTACAAATGTAGATGCTGGGAGGCACTCTTCTATAATTAATTCATTTAATACACCCCTGTGAGTTGGGCACAGTTATTATCCCCATTTTATACATGGGGACTCCAAGTTGCTAAGAAGTTAGGATCAGCACTCTTGATTGGTGGAGACAAGATTTGACTCTAGAGCCTGTACTCTTCATCACATTGACCCAAGGAATATAAATATCTATGAGAGTAGGGAATGGGATAATTTAACAAAGAAGGGAGTGGGCAAAGGTCAGTGTTACTTATTAGGGAGAAGTGAATGAAGATAAAGAAAAGGCCATCTGATTTGTGACGGAGAGGTAACTGTCACTTTTGGAAAATAAGTTTGAGCTGAGTGGAGAGGGTGGTGTAGAGCCCCAGATCCATTTCTGAAGACATGTGCTAATAAAGGGAGCAGTGTATTATTTTAGTGTAATACTCCCTTGTCCTAATTTCCTTATAGAAGAGAGGGATTTTACATTTTGAGAAGGAGAAGGCAATCATCAGGACTCTAAATATTGCTAAGTTTGAAATGGCCCAATTCTGTTAGGTACAGAAAACTTGCCTCAGGTGATGTCCCCCCTCGGGCTAAATGTCATCAATGAAAGGTTAAGGAGCAACACAGGACCCATCAGTGACAGACAAACTCTTTGGAGAGAAGAATAATGAGTATATTTCATTCTCTCTCTCTCTCTCTCTTTTTTTTTTTTTTTTTTTTGCCATTTCTGATTTCCCACAAAATGGCAGAAAGGGACACACTCTGTTGCCAACCTTTTCTTTCCCTCCTCCCACCTCATTATCTGAGGCCAGCCATTATACTACATTTTCTGTGCCTTTGGATAGAAAAGCCAACTCTTCAAACCATAACGTTGGCAGCAGTTTTCTTCCTACAGTTTGTAAAAATTAGCTCACAAATCAAAAGAATATGAGCCAAACGTGCCACAGCCATTTGGATTTACATGAAAGAGAAGCCATCAACACCTCCCTATCTTGACTGATGAATGTATCTGATATTGCAGACTTCTTTCTTGGTTCTTTCATGACCGCAAGACCAAAACTAATCACTCCAATTAGACAAACTTCCAGATTATAGCTCTGAAGTCAACTCAACAAGTAACATATCCAGCAATGTAATTTGCCAAGTCTAATTCAGAGGTTGAGGGAGGGTGGTAGGTGGAGGGGAGACAGTTCCTGATTTATCACAGCAGCTAAAACCATACTTCAGTCTGAATACAAAACAAAGCACTAAAGCTAGATTCAGGGCATTCTAGCTTCTGATTATCACACTTTACCAATATTAAAAAAAGAAAAGAAAGAAAAGAGAAAAACCTAAGTTAAGAACATTATCTTGTAGAAGCTCACAAAATAGTTGCAAAATATGAGAGACATCTTCAAAGGATTTAGTTAAATGTTTTTAAAAATCAAACCCAAAGAGAACTAGAATATATGCACAAATATTTACCTATTATGATGGTAGGGTGGTCTTTCTTAGAATGGAAAAGAAAAAAAAATCATGTGAAAAAAGATTAACAGATTTCTTATTACAAATACTTAATTTTTCTATACTAAACAAAGACTGCCTCAGTTCAGTTCAGTTCAGCCGCTCAATTGTGTCTGACTCTTTGTGACTCCATGAACCGCAGCACGCCAGGCCTCCCTGTGCATCACCAACTCCTGGAGTCCACCCAAATCCATGTCCATCGAGTCAGTGATGCCATCCAACCATCTCATCCTCTGTCGTCCCCTTTTCCTCCTGCCCTCAATCTTTCCCAGCATCAGGGTCTTTACAAATGAGTCAGCTCTCCACATCAGTGGCCAAAGTATTGGAGTTTCAGCTTCAGCATCAGTCCCTCCAATGAACACCCAGGACTGATCTCCCTTAGGATGGACTGGTTGGATCTCCTTATAGTCCAAGGGACTCTCAAGAGTCTTCTTCAACACCACAGTTCAAAAGCATCATTTCTTCCTGCTCAGCTTTCTTTATAGCCCAACTCTCACATCCATACATGACCACTGGAAAAACCATAGCCTTGACTAGACGGACCTTTGTTGGCAAAGTAATGTCTCTGCCTACCTGCCTGCTAATTCACTTCAGTTGTGTCCAACTCTTTGTGACCCCATGGACTGTAGCCTGCCAGGCTCCTCTGTCCATGGGATTCTCCAGGCAAAAATACTGAAGTGGGTTACCATGCCCTCCTCCAGGAGATCTTCCTGACCCAAGGATCGAACCTGTATCTCCTTCAGCTCCTGCATTGCAGGCAGATTCTTTACCTGTCCTAAGACAAATGGAGAAGTATATTTTCAACATATATAATATGCAAATGATTTATAACCTTAATTTACTTTTAAAAGATACATTGGAATGTAATTCACATACCATAAAATTTACCCAGTTTAAGTGTACAATTAATGGTATTTTGTATAATCACTGCAATTAATTTTAGAATATTTTATTACCTCAAAAAGAAACCTCTGTGCCTGTTAAAGATCATTCCCATTTCCTCCCATCCCCTCAGCCCTAGGGGGTTTCCACTTTCTGTATCTGGATATTTTCCACTGAGGGCATTTCATATAAATCGAATCAAGCAAAAAGTAGTCTGTTGTGATTGGCTTCTTAGCATGTTTTCAAGGTTCAACCATTTGCAACATTTATTAGTACTTGGCTCCTTTTTTTTTCCCATTGAGATGTAATTCCCATGGCATAGATTTAACCCTTTTAAAGTATACAATTCAGTAGTTGTTTTGTATATTCAAAAAGTCATGTAGCCATCACCGCTATCTGATTCCTGACATTTTTGTCACTCAAAAAGAATTACCACACCCATTAGCAGTCAGTCCTCATTTCCCCCTTTCTCTAGTCTCTGGTAACAAGCAGCCCACCTACTCCGTGAATTTGTGTATTCTGGATAATTCAAATCAATGGAGTCAGAAAACATGTTGTCTTCTTTTACTCAAAATACTGTTTTCTAAATCCATCCATGTTATGGTGTGAATTGGTACTTCATTCCTTTTTAATGGCTGAATAATATTACATAATATGGGCATGCCATATTTTATTTATTCATTTACCAACAGATGGACATTTGCTGGGGTTTTCCACTGCTTAGGTATTAGAAATAATATTGTTACACACACCCATATACAAGTTTTATGGGTTTTTTTGTGAATATCTGTTTTCATTTCTCTTGACTATATGCTTAAGAATTTCTGGGTCATATAGTAAATCTATGTTTAACCTTTTGAAAAACTGTCTTCCTATATCAAGATATTCCCACCAGCAATTTATGAGGACCCTGACTTCTCTACATCCTCTTCAAAACTTGTTATGATCTTTTAGTTTATAACCATCTTAGTGAATGAAAGTGATAACTCACTGTGATTTGGATTTACATTTCCCAATACACTACTTTAATACCTAATGATGTTGAGATTCTTTTCATGTGCTTATTGGTCATTTGTATATTTTCTTTGGAGAAATGTCTGATGACATCTTTTGTTCATTTCTTAATTGGGTTGTTTGTGGTTTTGTTATTAAATTGTAAGTGTACTTTATGTATTCTGGACACAAGTCCCTTATCTGATAGATAATTTATAAATATTTTATCCCTTCTTTGGGTTTTCTTTTCATTTCCTTGACAATGTTCTTTGAAATACAAAATATTTTAGTCTGAAAATGTCCAAGTTTTTTATTTTGCTGGGGTTTTGGGTGTTGCATTTAAGAATTCTTGCCTAATCCAAGGTCATAAGGGTTTACCCATATTTTCTTCTAAGAATTTTATAACTTTTAGATCTTATATATATGTTTGATCCCTTTTGAGTTAATTTTTTGTGTGTTATAAATTCTCTTACATGTAAGTCTCCAGTTGTCTCAGCATTGAAGTGACTTTTCCAGTGAATTGTCTTGGCTTTCCTGTCAAAAAGTCAACTGACTATAGATATAAGGATTTATTTCTGGGCTGTAATTCTATTCCATTGATCTATTTGTCTATCCTTTTGCTAGTGATACTGTCTTAATTCCTGTAGCTTTGCAGTAACTTAGAAATCAGGAATTTTAAGTCCTCCAAATTTGTTCTTTTTTAAAAAAATATTGTTTTGGTTCTTCTGGGTCCTTTAATTTTCCATATGAATTTTAAGATCAACTTGTCACTTTCTGAAGCTGTGATTTTGATAGGCACTATGTTGAATCTGTAGAGCAATTTTGGAAATATTACCATCTAAACAACATTAAGTCTTTGTCCTAGAAACATGGGATATCGTTCCAATTAGGTATTCTTTAATTTCTTTCAATGATTTTTTGCTGCTTTCAGAATACAAGTTTTGTGCCTCTTTTGTTAAATTTTGTTTTATTTCTAAGCATTAAATTTTAATGCTATTTATAAAGGAATTTTTAACTTTATTTTTATTTTTTGTTATTGTATAAAAATACAATTGATTTTTGAATTATGGTCTTATACAGACACCTTGGTGAAACTGCTTGAACTTGTTCAAACAGTTTTTTAGTAGCTGCCTTAGGATTCTTATATACAAAATTATGTTATCACAAATAGTTAAACTTCTTATATCCTTAACTTTTAAGAAGTTATTTCAAAGCAGCAAGAAAAAGACAAACACCCTAACAAAAATTGGCAATGAATGTGAGTACATAGTTCACAAAAAAACTGTACATGGCCAGTAAGATACACTTAACCTCACTAGGCATTAAAGGGGTGCAAATTTAATCAATATGATACTACAATTAGCCTATGAAAACAGCAACGCTTTTAAAAAAGGAATAATATCCATTTTTGACCAGAATCCTACACTTAACTGAGTGGACAATTCTCCTATAGTGTTATTTGGGGATGCGTATTAATTGTTTTAATGATGTCTACAATGTTAATCTGATAATTCTTATTCCAGAAATTTATTCTAAGGAACTAATCATAGATGTACATAATGATCTGTGTTCAAAGAGGCTCATAAAGCATTATTTGTAATATAGAAAAATGGAATAATCTCAGACTCTTGACAATAAAAAACAGATTCATATTCATACAATGGAATACTACAATATCATAAAAAAATTAATTGCTTGAGATGTGCATGGTCATAGGAACAGGCCCGTGATATATTATTAATTGAAATAAACATGCATAATATAATTCCAATTTTGTTAAAAATTACTTTGTGTATGTGTGTTAGGGGTGTAAATATATAAACATATACACATAGTGGTTTATTGGTGAATGAGAAAATGTGAATTCATGTGATTTATTTTCTTCTTTATACTACTTTTATTCTCCAAGTTTTAAACTTATACTTATTTGTTACTTTTATAATAACAAAAAGCCATAAAATCATTAAAACTTATCGAGGCTAATGTTCTGATCCATAGATCCTCTACAGCTAGGACAATTGAAGTGGTATCAAAAACCAGATTCTTCCAAGTGGGAAGGCTGTGCTATGCAAGTGTAGCTAAATACAAGTAGAGTAACTGAAAATTTTCTGACCTCTGTTGCCAGCCTTGAACATACAGTACGTGCATGTTCAGGCTCTAAGTCGTGTCCCACTCTTTGCAACCTCATGGACCATATTCTGCCAGACTCCTTTGGTCATGGGCTTTCCCAGGCAAGAATACTGGAGTGGGTTGTCATTTCCTTCTCCAGGGCATCTTCCCAACCCAGGGATCGAATGGTACTTTTCCCCTGTGTTGGTTTATGTGACTTTTTTCCCTTGTGAAGACTCACCCAAAGAGAATTAAAAAGTATGTCTGCTTCTCAGACTCTCTGCCCTGGAAAAAACAGACCTCTGATAGAATTCTAAAGTATCTAGCATTCTATACACTGTCTCATTCCCACAAGTAAATGGATTTTGCACTTCAGGACCATTAAAGGGATTGACAGGGGCTTCTGAGAATCAGAAAATGTGGCATTGACTGGACTGAAGAAAGGAAGAGGGCAGACACTGAGAAAGGAACAGCCTTGGGGGCTAGTGAGTCCAACAGAAGCCCAGGTTGAATTTCCTTTCTGGTGAGGTGGCTGCAAGGTACACCTGGTGAGGCTAAATAACAGCCTTGGCTGCCTGGAATGTGCAGATTTGGGGAGATAGGTTTGGCCTAAAAGACTGGAGACACCTGACTTTGTTCAAAATGGATTAGGCTGCCCACTGTAAAACTCGGCAGTGACAGCGATGAACTGAAGGCCTAAGTGCCATTGTTCCAAATGTTCTGGACAGCATCAGTCCAGAGAGAATCTCTGGACCCTAGGAATGGTGTGTGAGACCTCTCCTCCTGTAATGATACTGTGCCTCTCAACAATCTGGCAAGTAGTGACTTAGGGCTAGAATTTAAAAGTAACATACTCTTTCCTGCATCTGAGTATCATGGATGGGATTCATAGCTATTTGGCAGTCATAAACCAAAATTAGCAAATTATCAATGCTCGCTAAAGGCTAGTTCAGCATTTTCCTAGTAAGTCTGGCAGAAGTATAGTAATTTGGCTTCTACTCTGCGAGGTATTAGGAATTCCTACTAGTTTCAGAAAGAATGCAGAGTTATCTGCATATCATTATTGTTGATTGAAACCTTCCATGATTTTGAACTTCCAATCTTCTAGTTTTTAATTATTTCACTAATTTTGAATTTTACTGTCAGTTTTGCTTCACCCTTATTATTTTTGTTGCTGTGGTTTGTTCAGTTCACCTAGTGATGCATATGATGATGTGTGTTTACATCAACAGAATTTTACCCTACAACTTCTCCAAATAGATTTTTAGACATCTGTTGGTCACTCTATATCAAACACATCCCTTGTTGCTAAACAGGTGTTTGTATAATAATTATGACTCTCCCCTCAATCAAATTGAATAGTGGAATTTCATTGTGATTGTCAATTTTCTTTTTCCTGCTAAAATTTGGAATAGGTGGAAACTTACTTACTAAATGAGACTTGATCAGTAAGTTTGGGGATTCCCTCATAGCTCAGTTGGTAAAGAATCTGCCTGCAATGCAGGAGACCCCAGTTTGATTCTTGGGTCAGAAGATCCACTGGAGAAGGGATAGGCTACCCACTCCAGTACTCTTGGGCTTTCCTTTTGGCTCAGCTGGTTAAGAATCTGCCTGCAATGCGGGAGACCTGGGTTCGATCCTTGGGTTGGGAAGATTCCCCTGGAGAAGGGAAAGGCTACCCACTCCAGTATACTGGCCTGGAGAATTCTATGTGCGGGGGGCCAGTGTGAGGAACTCTGCCCATGGCAAAGGTCATGAGGAAGGAGGCTTGGCATACGCAAAGGCATGATGAAGCCTCAGGAAACCCCCTGTTCCCGAGCATCTACCCCAAAACCAGAGTCTGTTTTATGCTCTCACCTACACCTCTGACTTTACGGGGGGCTCTCCCCCATAACCATTTCTCTCGGAGAAGGAGTTAACTTGCAGCTCCAAGTCAATAAAAATTCCTGGGCATGACAAGAGTGTTTCAGCTTATGGATGCCTCTGAAGGTTATCTAGCCCGCCTGTATAGGTTTGTCCGGCCACATGTGATTGTTTACAGCCTCCCAATCTGAGAGGCACGAGATGTTTTAGACTTACTAAAGTCAAATTCTTTTGGGGAGTTGGAAATTATTAGTATAGCGGGTTGGTTAGGAATTATATTGGTGAAGGGTTTTTCATTTGTTGTGCCAATAATTGCTGCTAATTCCCTACCCTGGGTGTGACAAGGGTGTTTCAGGTCAAACCTCTCTGCTGACAGACTAGCTTGTGTGACAGGATTATCCATACTCTTGCCACTAGTACATGATTGTTTACTACCTCTCAACCATAAACAGCACAGAGTTTTGGAGTATTTTGAAAGTCTTAATTAGCATAGGGCTTTTCTCATTGTTGAGTCAATGATTGCGCCAGGCCTCCATATCCTTAGGCACCTGGGAATATATTAATCAATGTATTTGGAATATAGAAAAGGAAATATAGTAGTTTTTAAGGTTAGCAATACTAGACTTTTTGAGTTAATGAATTTTCTCTTTTGTAATAGATCACTGTACTTTGTTATAAATCACTGTGTCCTTGCTATGTAAAATGTAACTTTATCACTATCTTAAGACTAAATAGATCTGAAGGGGAACATTGGTGAAAGGATTTTCATTTGTTGGGCTGATGTTTGCTGCTAAATCTCCATATTCCCTGCCCTTATAATGAATATAACTAGCATGTAGGAGAAATAAGTATTAACCTTTAAGCATATAGGAGAAATAAGTATTAACCTTTAAGATTTATCATGTTAACCTTGGGTTAAATAAATTCCTTTCTTGATTGTAACTCACTACACCCTCACCCTATAGGAATGGAACTTTATTTGGAGGGTGGTGCCTGGTTTAAGAAAAAATACCCTTGGAAAAAATAAGCTTTTTTGTTATCAGAAAGAAAGGATCATAAAGTGTCAGCAGATCTCATGGCCAGAAGATGATGTAATACCCCTAAGACCTTTTTTTTTTTTAATACATTTATGTGAAGCACCTGATTTTGATAAAGGTCAGGACTGCTGACCCCTGCGCAACTCTGTATTCATCCCTATGTGTAACAAAAGGTATATAAGCAAACCCAAAAATAAAGAAATTGGATCAGTTTCCGGAAAGACTGATTCCCCCATGTCGTTTCTTTCTTGCTCCCTGTTTTTCTGGCTGAATTCCCATCTGGAGCATGGATGCTATTCCATGTAATCCAAGTTATTCAGCCTCTTTTTCTCCACTAATCTTCCTACTATCCTATCCGTTTCTAATCTCTCTATATATCTGCAATTAAATATGTATTTTTCCAAGGACGCTGACGCCGTCCCCACCTTCGAATTCCCTGGACCCACCAGGGCTGGACCCCGGCAAGTGGCTCCCGGAACAGGCTATTCGAAGGTAAGTTCTTCGGAGCAAAAGCTCCCCGCGGAGCACTCTCTGTTGCTCCCCGCGGAGTGATTCAATCACCCCCCCTGGAGTAATTTTGGTTACTCCCCCAGTGTTGAGTTTTCCGGATGGATAGGACCCCTCTTAGGGTGCTGCGGACCCCCTGTAGGATAGACAGGGTGAGTAGGAGTGGGAAGTGTGTATAGTCCATGGGGTCGCGAAGAGTCGAACACGACTAAGTGACTTTCAGTTTCACTCAGATCATAACTACCCTGCTGTCTCTGAGGCTCTTGGCTTCTCCACTTCTTCCTTCCCTTGCCTTTTTGCCTCAGAAGTTATAGAAACAAGAGATGAAGTTCCAGTTGATCAGTTTCAGTGTTGGAACCATATGTTTTGCATTTGATATAAAAGTCATGAAGAGGTATTAGCTTATATAAAGTAAAAAATTTTTTTTGATGTGTCAGCAGCAAAAATTCTGTGAAGTAAATCACTTGTGATGATAAGTTTTAAGACTTGATTTATACCTTGCAAGTCAGCTATTCCGTAGCATTGATGCTAAATTTTATTTGGGGCAATGTTTTAAAATTATGAGAAAAAGCTATTTTTAGTACTTAAAAATGTAGAAAATAATGTAATGCATATTGTACCTAGCACCCACAATGAGTAAATGTTAACATTTTATAATAGTCCCTTCATTTAATTTTTTAAACTAAAACATTTCAGATATAGCTGAAGTTTCTCTTTTTATAGTTCTGTTTTCCTTTTTCCCAAGACAAGCATGTGCATAATTTTGATATACATCTAACTTCTGGTACATGTTTCTGTACTATTGTTACATAAGTGTGTTTTCCTAAACTAAAGCATTGTTGTATGTTTTTAAAATTTGTTTATTTTTTAATTGAAGGATAATTGCTTTACAGAATTTTATTGTTTTCTGTCAAACATCGACATGAATCAGCCATAGGTGTACATATGGTGTCCCGTCCCTCTTGAACCTCCCTCCCGTCTTCCTCCCCATTCCACCACTCTAGGTTGATACAGAGCCCCTGTTTGAGTTTCCTGAGACATATAGCAAATTCCCATAACAAGTGTCGATGTTACCCTCTCCATACATCTCCCCCTCTCCTCCCCTCTCCCCATGTCCATAAGTCTGTTCTCTATGTCTGTTTCTCCATTGCTGCCCTGCAAATAAATTCATCAGTACCATCTTTCTAGATTCCATATATATGTGTTAGTATACAATATTTACCTTTCTCTTTCTGACTTACTTCACTCTGTATAATAGGCTCTAGGTTCATCCACCTCATTAGAACTGACTCAGATATGGTCCCCTTTATGGCTGAGTAACATTCCATTGTGTATATGCACCACAACCTCTTTATGCATTCATCTGTTGATGGACAACTAGGTTGCTTCCATGTCCTAGCTATTGTAAATAGTGCTGCAATGAATATTGGGGTATATGTGTCTTTCAATTTTGGTTTCCTCAGGATATATGCTTATGAGTAGGATTGCTGGGTCATATGGTGGGTTTATTCCTAGTTTTTAAAGGAATCTCCATACTGTCTTCCATAGTGGCTGTATCAATTTATATTCCCACCAACAGTGCAAGAGGGTTGTGTTATGTTTTAAAATTTACTTAAATGACACTAGAAAGTACATGTCATTCTGTAACTTTGTTTCTCATTCACCATTATGTTTTGGGAATTTGTTTACACATACACATTTATTTATTTATTTTATGTAGTTCATTATCTGGGGCTTCCTTGGTGGCTCAGATGGTAAAGAATCCACCTTCAATGCAGGAGACCAGAGTTCCATCCCTGGGTTGGGAAGATCCCCTGGAGAAAAAGAATGGCTATCTACTCCAGTTTTCTAACCTGGAGAATCCGATATATATATAGCAATTTTAATTTTTCTGTTCAACTACTGGAGGGCCAATCGAAATTTATTCTGTAAGTTATCAGCATAGCTATCACATCCTACAGGAAGTTTTCTCTATCTCTTCCTTCTTCTCACCATCAAGTTATGTTAAATGCCCTTCTTCCTCTTCGCTTGGCCACCTGTATCATAGATTTCATCATAGATTATTGAAAATGACTCCCTTTGTCTTAGATTATAGACTCCTCAAGATCAGGGACCCTGTAATCTGTTCATAGTATTCATGGTGCAGTCCCCCGGCCAGCACTGTGCATGGCACGTGGCTGGTGCTTTGGGATAAATGGATGAATAAATGATTTTGTGCCGTAGAATAACCTATGTCAACGACTTGCTGATGTAGCTTAAAATGAAGGTCCCAAACAAAGCCTTCATGAAGCCAGTGTTCTATCTGCCAAACTTAGTTGTTCCTTCCAGTTGAATAATGGCAGTCTTTTACCCTTTGAGGTTACAGCAAATTAATCTAATGGATACAATATTCTTAATCTTAAGTTTGTTAAACCTTTGCCACCTGATACCACTTGGTCATCGTAAAATCTAACGTTAAATGGTATCCGCTTTTATCCTAAATTATGCACTTATTTTAAAATCAGTAAATCACAATTTTCTGATATTTCATAACAAATACTTACATTGTCAGGTGCCCTGCCACTTGAATAAATATGAGAAGCACTGTGTTTACTACATAAAACCATATGTACTTAAGTTGCCCACTGCTGCTGCTGCTGCTGCTAAGTTGCTTCAGTCGTGTCCGACTCTGTGCGACCCCATGGACTGCAGCCTACCAGGCTCCTCCGTCCATGGGATTTTCCAGGCAAGAGTACTGGAGTGGGTTGCTATTGCCTTCTCTGAAGTCACCCTCTACTTTCATTAATAATGGTTTAAAAAAAAATTCAATTCAAAGTAGTCAGTTTCCTAAAGTTAAAAAATAGTCTTATAGGTATAAAGGGATATTCTTTTCCCAGGAGAAAAACCTTATAAAATTTAAAGTAATTATTATTATACATTCTGACTCCCTCAGCCTAGCCAATTTGGTAGTGGCAAGAATTCATTCAGAGGCTTAGTGAGAAGGAGGCAGCTCTAGGCATAGCCCACCAGCCCATCCCCCTGTTGCCATGGATACCAGTGAAACCATGACTTTTCTTATGGACTGCCACTCTATCCCTCATTTCTCCCTAGATGCTTGGAAGACCCAAACTTTAAAACTTCCTGTGCAAACAGGACTAGAAGAAAGGAGCTATCTCCCCCACCATCATAACTAAAATGCTTCCACTTCCAACTGTATAAGGATGCTTCCATCCTTGATAAGGATGATGTCCTAGCTGCTTGCCCACGTACCAGTCCCTCTCTGCACTGTCTCTGGTCTCTTTACCAACAAAGGGAGAGGAAGAATGGGTCATGAAAGGAGAATGGCATCTCTGTGGGACTGTTCAGAACTCTTGTGGGGCGCATTGGACTTTGCAAAGTGCTTAAACAAATCTTCAAGCCAATTTTCTAATGTTATGGGGCAAGGTGACCTCAGTTAGCATATGGATTGCACATGCATTAGCCTCTTTATTCCTCCTCACAACCCTAAAATGTAAGTATTATTTTATCCATGCTTTATAGATAAGGAAACTATAGTCTGGAAAACTTAGTAACTTTTCCCAAATCTAATTAGAGGTGGAATTGAAATTTTTACCCATTATATAACATGGCCTCCCAGTCAACACATTTTAATGTACTAGCAAGATGTTATTTGCCTATGAAGTATCCCTATAAAAGTCTAGAGTGGAATGATAAAAGGATATTAACACAAACAAATGGGTTTGCAGAGGGGTTGTCTTTTTTCTTTTTATAGTTCATCTATTTAATTCATTCAAACAGCATTTATGGAATATTTATTTTATTCTAAGCATTTGATGAAAAAGATACATGGTTTCTACCACTGAGTGGTATATACATTTATGTAATTATGATGGAGTCTCATAGGTATCCCAGGAACGGAATATGCAAAGTATATGGGAATCAGGGGAGTGGATGACAACTTTATAGTTGTGCAAATCTTCAAAGAAGAGAAGATACGTTAGATTAATCTATGAAATCGTGTAGGCTTTCCTAGTGACTTATTGGTAAAGAATCTGCTTGCAATGCAGGAGACACAAGAAATGCGGGTTCAATCCCTGGGTCGAGAAGATCCCCTGGAGAAGGGCATGGTAACCCACTCCAGTATTCTTGCCTGGAGAATCCCATGGACAGAGGAGCCTGGCGGGCTATAGTCCATAGGGTCACAAAGAGTTGGACACGACAAAGCAACTGAACATGCAAACATATGCATGAAATTGTGTGGAATGGAGAGTCATGATGAAAGACCTGGTTAAAAAATATTAGTTCTTTATCTGATGTGACTTTGGGCAACTAACAATATTTCTGAGTCTTATGTCTTCCAATGGTGGAGACAAAAAAATATATTCCTCACTCAGCTGACGGAAAGATTATACATAACAGTGGTAGTAATCCTTATAGATGGTTGAAGAGGTAATTCATGAACAGAGAAAGTGAAAGTGAAGTCATCAGTCGTGTCCGATTATTTGCGACCCCATGGACTGTAGCCTTCTAGGTTCCTCCGTCCATGGGATTTCCCAGGCAAGAGTACTGAGTGGGTTGCCATTTCCTTCTCCAGGAGATCTTTCCGACCCAGGGATTGAACCCGGGTCTCCCGCGTTGTAGGCAGACACTTTACCGTCTGAGCCACCAGGGAGGTCATCAGCGAGAGTGATTGTTATAGATGGTTGAAGAGGTAGTTCATGAACAGAGAAGCCCCAGTGAAAACCTTAGTGGTGCTGCAAGCCCTTACTGGTTACTGCTGTCAGCTGTGTGGCCCCCTAGACCAGAGGCTACTACTATTTTAACTTGCATATGCAAACAATAGATCGGCAGATTTCTGTTCCAGACTTAAACCCCTAGATATAAAGCTGAGGAGATGGACTTGTAGCCCCTATTCTGGAGAAGTTCTATGCTGCTTTGGGGACCAGACAACTGGCAGTGAGACAAGGAAGGCAGAAGAAGGGCCTGCAATCTATTCTTCACCCCACCTCCCATCCTCATCAGAGAAATTTACACAGTCCTCCCAGTTTTACTCCTTTGAATCCTTTCTCAGGTCCAGGCCACTTTTCTAATTTTTTTTCCTTAACTGTTCCTTTAGAATTTTCCCTAACAATAAAAACTATTAATGTTATTAACACAATTTCTTTGTCTTGAGTAATTTTACTGAATATAGATATGCCTATGCTTGATTCAGCCAAACGTACACAAAATTTTTCTCTAAGTCATCTATGACTGAGTGGGGATCCCAGAATAGCGGCTCCTCTCTGCTTGCCACTGTTCTAAGTATTGTAATTCTATTCACTCATTTCATCCTGATGACATCCTTGTGAGGGAGGCAGTCATCACTGCACTTTTACCAGCAGGAAAACTACAGCAGAAGAACACCAAGCAATGTGTCCAAAGTCAAGTTGTTGGTAGTGGCAGAGCAACTGAACCCTGGCAATCTACTATGTACTTTTAACCACCACGCTACCCTGCACCTGTAGAGAATATTCAACAAATATCTATATACATGATGTTTAACCAAAGAAGCTAAATTTTAGGTTGGCCCCAAATCAATCTTCTGACCTGTGCTGTGGTACCAGTGGTTTTAATTATATTAAGTTGTTTTTTTGGTGTGATCTTTGGATTGATGCCTAGAGAGTAAAAGAGAATAAAGATAATAAGTAGGTCAATATGTAACTGGCTTGTTTTGATTACTCTGAAATGCTCCATGTTCTAAGATGACATCTTGGCCTCAACAAATTTGTGGCACAATTCCAGGGTATTTACACAATCCAGTCATTTGAAAGAAGGGAAAGGGGGGTAGAAGGGAGGAAGAAGGAGGGAGAAGGAGGAAGAGGAAGAAAACAAGAAGTACACAGAGATTAAGTGGGGTGAAATTTGCAGGGGGAAAAAGTGATCAAGCCTCTAGAAGTGTGGAGTGGATACAGAATTTAAATGCCTTTTGACATTATTTGAAAATTTGTGTGTGTGTGTTAGTTGCTCAGTCGTGTTTGACTCTGCAACCGCATGGACTCTAGCCCACCAGGCTCCTCTGGCCATGGGATTCTCCAGGCAAGTAACAGTAAAAGAAAAGATCTCAAGATTAAAAACTGGATATTAAGCAAATTAGAGAGGTTGCCAGTGATGTCCACCAATTTATCAATGTTCCTTGGAGTCCCCTATGCTTTGTTTGATCATTTAACTAATGTCTTCTAATTCCTTTTCCAAACAGCCACCCTGAACACATTAACACTGATACTGGTCAGGCCCAGCCGATTCAAACACCATTTATATAGCAGGATGTTTTGTTAAGGTTTTCCAATAAGGAGATTTTTGAAAAATCATTTTATTTACTTGCAAGAATAAGTGGTTTTAGGATTTCAAGTATCAGAGTTATTCAACATACACCTTATCTTCTTAAATGGAGATTTGTCTTGGGGAACTTTTAAAACAAAATCTGTAGAGCTGGAATTATCCAATGGCTAGAGAATCTATTAAGCAAAGAAAGGGAAAAGCAAATCATGTTCTCTCGATATCTAGCTCGGTTAGGTTACCAGCTATTGATTTAGTCTGGGATACAGTTGCATTAAATCTTCTTCATTATACAAGTCCTGTATATCTTTTTAGCTTCTCTATCTATGCTTTAATCTCTGAGTTCAAAATGAAGCACAACATGCACAAACCCTTTTAAATGTTTTTGTGTAACTGGGCACATGTTTGTTCAGAAAGTCTCTCCCAGCCTTGTGATTTGATTTGGTTTGGCCAGGAGTTCCTCTAATAATTAAAACATGCTACCATTTACCCTGTATGGCCATCTGACCTGAAAACCATTCAACGAGAAAATCCTTCTGTTTGTGATTTCTTCTTTGGACTATTATCCTACTTTTCTGAATTCTGACTATGAATTATGCATAATAACCTGGATCAGAGTGATCCCCTCAAGTTTTCCAAGGCCTTGCACTGGAAATGCAGTATTTGGGGGCCCTACTCGAGTGGAGCTCCTAAGTTGAACTCTGCCTTCTAACAACCGCTAAGCGAATGGTGAACATCTAAGAGGGATGCAGTGGTAAGGAGTCTGCCTGCCAATGAGGAGATGCAGATTTAATCCCTGGGTCAGGAGGATCCCTGCAGTAGGAAATGGCAACCCTCTCCACTCCAGCATTTTTGCCTGGAAAATTCCATGGACAGAGGAGCCTGGCAGGCTACAGTCCATGGGGTCATAGAGAGTGGGACATGACTGAGCAACTGAGCATGCATGCAAGTGAACGGTAGATATGTTCAAGTGTGAGAAGCTGTGCTCTAAGGAGTGGCTGCATAGGGTGATATCAGTCAAGTAGAGGTCAGAGAATAGCCATTCTTCAACTTGCTTATGATAAAAGAAAAAAACATTTTTCTTTGGCAATGAATGTAGAAGTAAGTACCAAAATATTGTGTTCTTGAGCTGCAATCGCATCTATTTCTGAGCAAAAGAGCATGACTTAAGCTGTTAAAGAGAGTGAAGTGATAAGGTAGTGGGTTAATTTGACTGGAGGAAGTTCAACCTGATCAGGTGTGAGGATCGCATCCAGTCCGGTTTTTAGCACCCGCAGCAACTGGTTTAGGTTTTCATCTGTCATTTTTATTCATCATTTTTTTTTAAACTCCCATTGACAACTCACAGATCACCAGGCATGATTAACTGTTAATCGTTTTTACAAGATGCTTTATGTCACCACTTTAATTGTTGTAGCATTGATCTGGGAACATTTTTTATTTTTTCTTAAAACATTTCTTTGTCATTTTGTATTCTTTCTTTGTTTAGATCATCATGATATAGAATAAGTTAAGAAAAATAAAGGTAAGTGAATAATTTTGTTTTGTAAAAACAAACATATACTACACATGGGCATTGACTTGAAAATATTCCAGAAAAATAGTTTAGTTTGCTTGATTTATGAACACTAATATTCATAATCTTCTTCACTGGAATATAAAAATAATAATTACAGGGACTATGTTTTCTAGGTGCTTCCCAGGTGGCTCAGTGGGTAAAGAATTCTCCTGCAATGCAGGAGACTCAGGAGATGTGGGTTCTATCTCTCGGTTGGGAAGATTCCCTGGAGGAGGGCATGACAATCTACTCCAGTATTCTTCCTGGAGAATCCCACAGACCGAGGAGCCTGGCGGGCTACAGTCCATGCGGTCACAAAAAGTTGGACATGACTGAGTGCCAAACACACATGCATGTATTTTCTAGATCCCTAAATTAAAACATCCATTACCAAGAACAAAATATTTAAAATTAGAATATCTTGGGAAAACTGATTAATAGGTTAATTATTGTTCATAAATTGAAAGATGATTTTAGAAAAATTTACAGACTCATTGTGGAATTAAATGAAACACTATTTTAGGTAACATTCCTGATCTTTTAGAGGACTCAATATGCATAGTATCGCTTATATTTTTAAGACTGTTAGTTGAAATGCAAAGTATTCAGAGAAAGGTACATATTATTCTAAATATATCACTTGATACATTTTCACAGAAGGAACATACTCAAGAAGCAGAATAGAACCAACACCACAAAGCCCCTCTTGTGCACTCTTGTATTCCCTTTCACTCACTATACTGCCTTTTAACAGCATGATTTAGTCTTACCTGTATTTGTACTTCTGTATAAATAGAATTACAGAGGTATTCTCTATTTCTTTCGACATTGTTTTTGAGATACACCCAAAGTACTGTGTGTAGTTTTAGTTCATTCATTCTAATTGCTGTATAGAATTTCACTGTGAAGATATAAAACACACTCTATCCCTTCTACTGTTGATGGGCCTGTAGGCAGTTTCAGTTTTTTGGATATTACAATTAGTGCTGTTCTGAACATTCTAGTATGTATCCGTGGGTGAACCCAGATTGGTATTTGTGTATCTACTTGAGAGTGCAATTGCTAGATTTATAATGTTTTGTTTTAGTAGATTTTGCCAACTAAAATAAGTTTTATCTGTTTATACCCTGGTATATGAGATTAAGGGCTACCCAGGTGCTCTAGTAGTAAAGAGTCTGCCCATTAATGTAGGAGATGTAAGAGATAAGGGTTTGATCCCTGGGTCAGGGAAGATGCCCTGGAGAGGGGCATGGCAACCCACTCCAACATTCTTGCCTGGAGAATCCCATGGACAGAGGAGCGTGGCAGGATACAGTCCATAAGTTTATAGAGTTGGACATGACTGAAGCGTCTTAGCACGTACGCACATATGAGATCAAATTTTGCCACCTTCTCTCCAATGGTTGTTATCATTTAACGTCTCATGTTTAGATTTTGCTTTGTATTTTGATATGCCTTACATTTTAGCCAAGGTTCAAAGAGAACCTTTTGTTGAATCTTTTTTGTCAGTGGTCTCCGCTCTCCTACAGTTACCCAAGCACCATGCTTAAGCAGGGTAACTAGGCATGATGTGAGAGATCTGAAACGTTTATTTGCTGAAAATTATCTCCTCCATGAGATTTTATTTGAAATTTTCATTTTTGACATTTACCCTTTTTAAGAGTCTTGTGCAGCTGTGGACCTCTTGCCTGAGCTAGAGAATTATGCAGCCTGTAGAAATTATGTAAGTAATAATTGAATATTTAATTTGATTAGCTCATCCACCATTACTTATCACCTGATGATGAAAAGGTCCTTGAAAATCAAAAAATGTGTCTTGATGGGAGTGTGTTAGAGAATGGAACAGGGCACGTGGGGGAATGAATGAGGCAGGGAAGTGAAAATGTGTCAAGCACAAAGCAATGCATGAACACATAGGGGCCATCAGGAGGCCCAGGGAGCTGCCCATCACGGGGGGAGCAAGGAGTGACCAGGAGGGCATTATTGCTCTAGAAGTCTATATTATGAACAAATTAGCTTAGAGTTTTACCCACACTTGGCCCCGACTGCAATAGACAGGTGCAGGTTTTTTGTGTAAAGAGAAAATAGACTTACAGTCCTAGACAGCAAATGTTCATCAACTTCAAATTACACCTCAAATGCTGCTGGTGTCTGGATCATTGATGGATGAGCTAGGTGTTTCCAGGTCTAATGCTGAGTAATGCAAATTAGATTCTCCTGAGTTATGCCTAGTGCAGCTGGAGGACACAAAAGAGCTGCCAGGGACATATCTCCATGCCAAATTCTTGCCAGCATTGTTAATGGCATTGTACCCTGTACATGTGCAAGCACTCTTAGTTTTATTAATGACAATATTGTGCTTTTGCCCTTTCTTTCACCTTTTCATTTTTGGGTAGAGAATAACTTTGTTTTCATTCTGACTCTTCACGAAGCAAATGCTAAGCTGAAAGGCATTCCGTCCATCCTACCATGCAAGCAGTGAACAGGATCCACTGAGATAAATTTGGCTGTGCTGTCTCACACAGATTTGTGTGCCACGGGGAACAGACAATGTGAAGAAGGGAGGGAAATGCCTGGGGATGTCATGGGCAGGAATCACATTTCTGTTTTTTTTTTTTTTTTTTTTTTAGGGTTGTGGCTGGCCACCCATTCAACTCAGCCCTTGTCCCCTGACCCAGTAACAAACTCCTTGTCATTTTTTATTCTGGGAATCGTAAGGAGAAGTGTTCACACACGAGTCATGCTAATTACTGGTTATGAGTGAGAATATAGTGGAAAGATGATGATTCTTCTCCGTTATACACTAAGAACAGAGAGAAAGTGAAGATGGCTCTATATGGAGCTGCTCTCACACTGCGATGTTCATTTGCAAGTTATGTAAGTAAAGACATTGTTAAAATATACAGTAGATTTTGATAGTTCTGGTAGACGTTATAAGCCTCCTTACCACGGTGCCTCAAGAAACTCCTTTGAACCACATTTCAATCCGATTAGAGTCTTTACGTGAAATATGGGATTACTGTCAAAATGCATATTAAAACAGGAGACTATTACAAATATATAACCAATTTGCGCCTTCAGATCACATCCTACATACTTTATTCAGGTTTCTGTTACAATATGAGAAGCCTGTTGCCTTGCCGAAAAAGCTCTCAGCTGTCTATGGAATACAATTCTTAGGAAAGAACGGTTTAACAGGAATCTCAGGTGAAACCAAAAGAACCAAGACTCACCGAGGCATGCTAACCACTAGAGGGCAATGTTGGACGCACACTTAGGGGCTCTAACTCTAGAGAGCGGTGTACCTATAGAATGGATTGCTTTATACACAAATTTTTGTGAACACCCAGTGTGTGCTGGAGTACTGCGTTCTTTAGTGTTCATGGCCCTGGAAAAGACCTTATACTTCATCTTGAGGAGCATATATTAAAAAATAAGAGCTTATAATCATGTATGGATTATGATTGAACTGTAAACTATATAATTAATTTTTATTGAAGTATAGTTGATTTATTAGTTTCAGGTGATGGGAAAGGGTGTGTGTGCTTAGTCAGTCAGTCATGTCTGACTCTTTGAGACCCCATGGACTTGCCTGCCAGGCTCCTCTGTCCATGGAATTTTCCAGACTGGAGTGGGTTGTCATTTCCTATTCCAAGGCATTTTCCCAACCCAGGAATTGAAACTGGGTCTCCTGTTTGGAGGGCGGATTCTTTACTACTGTGCCACTTGGGAAGCCAGGTGATGTAAACTGTATTTTAAATTATTTTTAGTTATCAACTGATAGATGATATTTATTTATTTAGATATCAACTCATAGATAAATGAGTTGGTAGGGGAGGAAAAATACTTTTCCCTCTGCCCTTCTAGGTTCTTGGCTGAGACCCTCCCTCTAGTGAAAGATTAACAGGCGGAAAAACAAACTGAAGTTTAACAACATGTATACCTTCTCTATATATGGCAGATCCCAAGGAGGCTGAGTAACTCCCCCAAATGGCCCAACCAACATATTAAATACCGTCTTCAGCTAAAGAAAAAAGAAACATTTTGGGTTGCGGGGAGCCAGGTGTGGGAGAT
Source organism: Capra hircus (assembly GCF_001704415.2). Taxonomy (NCBI): domain Eukaryota; kingdom Metazoa; phylum Chordata; class Mammalia; order Artiodactyla; family Bovidae; genus Capra; species Capra hircus. Next base: position 27,168,539 of record NC_030815.1, on the reverse strand, counting down.
TATCAGACAAAGCACAGTCAACAAGGGTCCAGTTGTTAAACAGACTTAAGACTCTGCCTTCTCTGTGCATAAGAGTTTCTAGAGATTTAGTCATCCCCTATTCCTGGTCCAGGGGGAGTAACGCCCCTACAAACGGAAATTTCCCTTATCAATGTCTTTTACAAAGGGGTGATTCCACTCCGTTTTCAGAGCTTCTCTTGTGTCTGATGTTTCTTAAAAAGAATCAGCCTAAAATAATCCTTGTGCCAAAAGGCATATTCTGCTCCTTTGTAATATATCCAATTTGATATAGGTGACATTAAAGAGGTGCAATCACTGCCCCTTAAAAAACTATGCAAAGCATAAATATAATTAATTTGGAAGTCTGTTTGGCATAAATTAGTATTAGAGGACAGACTAAGCTATTTTTATTTCGTCTTGTCTATAGAATACCCTAATAAAGATGCTTGCTAAATTTTTAATAGGTCATTAATTTTTCTTCTTCTAGTGTAGATATACTACCTAGTTCCCTTAGTAGTAAACCCAATTTTCACTCAATTTACTGGTGAAAAGATGAGAATAAATTCTTACTGAATTATTCGTCATTTGTCTGTAGGATTAAAAATTATTTTTAATTCAAATTGAATATTAGCTTAACTAGTTATTTCATAAATTAAATGGAGACTGGAGTCAGTATAAATCCATAATTTTATTACTTTATTGACTTTGCCCATTAGCATAAAAAAGTATCTCAGGAATATCAACTAATATTTATTAAGCACTTTTAAGATACTTTAAGCAATCCTATCAAGTGCAAGTTCTTAATTTTTAAGAAATATCAGACACTATCTTGGTATAGTAATGTGATACCAAGAAACCTATTTTTTATTAAGACAACATTTGGTTTGCGTGTTTCTTAAACATCAAAGATTTAAAAAATGTAGTACCATTAAAACTGACAGTTTTTCAGTCCATGTTGATTGAATTAAACTCAGTTTGGAGAGTAGGAAATGAAGAAACTAGACCAGAGCAAATAAAAAAGTCTCAATTAGTGACATTACAGTTTTGACATGTGGACAAAAGCCAGATTAAGCAGATGCTATCATCAATTCATTTGTAGTCATGTTTGCAATGTGGCAACTGGCTCCAGAGACAGAGGTGGTATATCCTGGGACACTGTTTTCTGTTTACTCCGCAAATGATAATCAGTCATAATGATGCGGCGATATTGGTGTTTGCATGAGGAACTGTCAAAGCAGAAATCAAGAGAGACCAAAGCATTAGCACATGCTATTCTACTTTAGAAAATAAAAAATATTACTTAACACATTTTCCTCAAATTTCTTAGCTTTCCCCAAAAGGAAAACAAACTCTCCTTCCCTACCCACCCACCCACAAAAAAATCTACAAGCATTTAAAATACATCAGCAACTTATTTATGACAGACATAACTTAAGTAGGTCAAGAGACCAGAATTCCATCAAGTGAAGAGATAGGCATGCATTACATGGCTCCTTTATTTAATTACAAAATACAAAAGCCCATTAGCAGAATGGCCTGTTGGCCTGGAGAAAGGATGCTTAGCCTGCCATGTGGTGGACCTGCAGCTTTCTCTCCTGCTCTGGCTTGCCAAGCTGGCAGGGGCTTGAGAGCAGGCATTTGTGCACACGGTCAGTCTCAAGAAGGTTATGTATAATGATGCTGAACTATGACTACTTCGTTGTTTTCACATTAGGGAAACATACCTATGAAATTCCTGCAAAATATGACTATTAAAGAAGTTTTGTAAATGTTTTATTTATGTGAGTTTGAATAAAATATCTTAAGGGGCAAAGTGTGAAAGTATAATACAAATCTATAATCTAGTTTGGTTCTGCTACCGGCTGTATGATGTGGGCCTGAGTGGGGGAGAAATCATTTTAAATCAGTGATTGGAATGCCTGGTTTCCCCATTAGTAATGGAGATAACTGACCTAACCGCAGGAAGTTTATATGGATCACGTGAGATTATGTGTAAACAACACCATGTAAATTGGAAAGCAGAGGTCCTTATTCTGGCGTCCATGACTGGTTTGGGGACCATCTCTAAAACTGCAGTCAGAACTGACTGTGAATGTTCTTACAGACATTTTCCTGGAGAGTTTATATCTGTTTCTCAAAAACAGATGTATTAAACAAATATAAATCTATTTTTAACCCCAAAATAGATTCAAAAGAAATCTACTGTATTTTTACTATTGTAAAATAGGAAATAGATACTTGACCTTACTTTAATTATTATTATTTCATTAAATGGTTCATCTTGATTAATTTTAATCTATTTTTTCAGAATTGTATGATAATTTTAATCTCACCATTAATATTGTCTACCCAGCTGACACATACATATCCCTTTCATATGTGAGGAATAGATAAAATAAATACTTTTGACATAAGATTATCATACTTCTCAGATTGAGAAAATTTTTAATGTAATTTTAATATCAATAATACCAAACATCCATTGCAAGAAGGAAGAGATGCTTAGGAGGAAGGAGGTAGGCCTAAGACAGTGCACTGTCCAAAGAGAGCCTTTCACAAGGAAAGAGACATTCCCATTGGCTGGGATTCCATCAAACTCTCTTTTATTCCCCAGTCCAGTCCAGTTTTATTTAAAATAAAGAAGAAATATTGTTGTTTTTGGGCTTCCCTGGTGGCTCAGATGGTAAAGCGTCTGTCTGCAATGCAGGAGAGAGACCCAGGTTCGATCCCTGCGTCGGGAAGATCCCCTGAAGAAGGAAATGGCAGCCCACTCAGTACTCTTGCCTGGAAAATCCCATGGATGGAGGAGCCTGGTAGGCTCCAGTCCATGGGGTCATACAGAGTGAACTAAGTCAGAAAGAGAAAAACAAATATCATATATTAACACATACAGATGGAATCTAAAAAATGGTACCAATGAACCTAATTGTAGGGCAGCGGTAGAGATGCTCACATAGAGAACAGATTTGTGGACACAGTAGGGAGAGGAGAGGGTGGGACAAATTCAGAAAGTAGCATGGAAACATAAACACTGCCATATGTAAAACAGATAGGCAGTGGGAATTTGCTGTATGATGCAGGGAGCTCGACCTGCTGCTCTGCGACAGCCTAGAGGGGTGGGATGGGACGGGTGGTGGGAGGGAAGTTCAAGAGGGAGCAGACCTATGGCTGATTTATGTTGATGTCTGGCAGAAGCCAACACAACACTGTAAAGCAATTATCCTTTGATTAAAAATAAATAATTTTTAAAAAATCAAAATAAAATATCAGTTTTTAATTATAAATTATTTCCTCTTTGTAGAAATTTTTCAGATAATACAGACTTCCAAGGAATGAAAAATCCTTCTTCATTACCTAACTCTTAACTGCCTAAAAGTAACTACTATTAAATGCAGAAGAATTAAAATTCTCAAATAATAACCTAGAGTCACTTTGCATATTATATGTTCAGTTGGTATTTATGGAGGGCTAGACAAGGAGTATCTGACTCTGTTAGACTCAGAGATGGAGAAAGAGAACAAGATGGGTTCAGTTTCTGTCTTCATGGAGTTAACAATTAAGTAGGGGTCATGGAAAAGCGAACCTGTGTGCTAAACATGGCATCAGACAATGGGAAATTACAGGGGCACCATCGGAGGAGAGAAAGGAGGTCTAAGCTGAGATTTAGAGCAGGAGTGAGCTGGACAATTGGTGCGGGGGTGGAGTGGTCATGTTTTATTATAGTACATATATAAAAAGTCACTCATATAATCAATTTTAGCAAATCTTGTTTTGGAGTCTTTCTGTAAATGTCTTATCTGCCCATTAAAACATTGGTTGAACTGATGGTTGGTTGATAAAGTTTTCCACCTACACAGCAACCAAATCCTATCATTTTTAGTGGCGCCAGCCATGGTACAACCAGTTACCTGTCAAAGCTGCCTAATCATTCAAACCCACCTCCATCTGTAAAACACGTAAAATAAAACTGAATTAGATATGGTCATAAAATTATTCTGTTTCATCTATACAAGTTTCAAACGTATTAGAAGCAGGAAAAAACATGTATTTGTTTGTATGCCCTAGCACAGTATTATTCAATTTTTTTTTTACTGCAACCCACAGAAAAAAATACATTGTACTTTGGGATCAAATATGTACATATATAATGCACTCTGATGTTTTATATTTCATTTCTTTAAAAATACATGCTAATTGTGACCCACCAAATGGATTTTATGACTCTAAATTGATTTCCTTATGGGTCTTAACCCACAATTTGAAAAATACTTCTCTAACATTTGTAGTACAGTTGGGGCACAGATTTAGGGGTCAGTTAAAAAATAAACCCTCTTCCTAATTGATCTGTTTAATTAGAATGTTACTTCAGCCACACAGGAGAGAAGGCCTTTGAACTCACAGCTTACATTATTTGGTATATAAGGAATATAGGAAAGTTAAAGGGGCCAGAGCCATTCTTCCCAGAATTGTGATTTTCATCCATTACCCCTAGCATGAAGTCAAAGCAAGAAACAGGATGGAAAAGCCCAATGGTCCTGAGTCAGATCTTCACAGCATCACTTCTTTTGTGTTGCTTGAAGTGTTTTGATGGAAAACAAAGTCAAATATAGATGATTTGGTTATTTTCTGTCATTTTAAATTTTGCATATTTATTCCATTTTACTTTATGAATTTATATCACAATATCTGGAGCCTGGGGAACACACAGAGGAAGTGATTATATCTGCAGAAATTAGAGATGGGTGCAAAAGCAGCAGAACAAAATAGATGGGTGATTTGGGAATGTTTATCAGAATAAATCAGTAAAGACCCTTGAGGAATTTTTCTAACATTGCTGGTGAGGAAAAAGAGGCAGGGCACTGCACAGAGACCAGCATTAGCACAATCTCAATATAAGGGTCCTGGCAGGAGGATTAGATACTGTGACTGACAGAACAGGAGCCAAAAAGCAGAAGGATCAAAGATAATGTCTTAGACAATTAGCTGACTGGTGGTGACCAAAAAAAGGAACTCAAAATGAGGAGGGCTCAGAGGTTTGGGGAGGAAAATATTGCATTTGGCTTTAGACATACCAGTGTCAGATTCATTTAAATAAACCATCTTGGGTAAAATGACAAAATCAATGGAAAATTAAATTCAGTGAAAATTATATAAAACTGTACTACTGTAAATTCCTTTATATACTGTCTCATGGAATTTCTTATGAAATGAATTCAAGTAGACTGGCATAAGAGTACTGTCACAAGTATTAAAATCTGGCTCCAAGAATGTGAATATCAGCGATGATAAATGACAATGTATTGGAAATAGGGAGTTGTCTAAAGGTGTGGTTGGTGTAAAGGTTAGTCTTGTTTAACATTAATAATGAGCTAGAAGATAAATTAGCAGATGATACATAAGAAAGATGAGAAGAATAACACAAGTGGATGGATGAGGATAAATTTAAACTAGATTTGGAAGATGATTCTATTCATGGATAATTTATAAAGAACACAAATATTCAATGGCTGGGGAGAACATCTGGAAAGTTACAAAGACAAAATAGGTATGGAGGTAAATAGGTATTACATTAAACTTAATTTATAGCAAGAAATAACAAAACTGAAATTAATACATTACAAAGAGGTAATTTATCCAAAACTTTGTAGTAATACTTTTCTTCCACAGGCCCTTGGCAGTCTGTAACATAGAACATTAATAATAATTGCTGAGGAATACAGAGCAACAGGTGACCAAAAGTAAAAACAAAAAACAAAAAACCCCACACTTGGCCAGCCAGTAATTTCCATATCTTTTAAAATTCATGTAAAAGGCATGATCATATAAATGTGCAGATCCAAAATGAAAAAATAAAATTGAAATATGAGCTCTGTAGCCCTTATTTTTCTTCTCTCATTTTGGATGGTTGTATGCATCCAGTGAAATGTTGCTAAGGCTACAGGCTGTTATGACAGTGAAAATTTCCCTCTGAACATAAGAAGTATTCTCTAAGGAAATCTTTCATTTAAAATTATTCCTGGGGTACAAACTAGATAACATCATTTTTTATCTTTGTTCTATTTTTTATGAATTATCTTTCCTGATTACCAAATAACATTTATTGTAAAAAATGATTAAAAAAAAACACAAGTAATTTAAATTACTCATGATAATAGCATCATTTAAGTTAACCCAGAGTTAACCTTAGTCTGTATTCTTCCAATATATTTTCTAAGCCCATAGAAACAAAATAAAATTGGGAACACATTACAAATGTTGTTTTGTAAAATTTTCACTTAATAATAAATGATGAGAAGTTCTTATGTTTTTAAATAGTCTCTGATAACATGAGTTTCATCACATGAATGTACTATACTTTAATAGCATTTTGTTTTGTATATAAGTTGCTTCTCATTTTTAGTGTTATAAATAACATGATGAACATCTTTGCGCCTAAACCTTTGTTTATCTGATTTATTATAAATCTAAAGGATATAATTCCTAGGAGTAGAACTGCTAGATCAGAGAGTATTAATGCTTTTTTATAGCATGAAAATGTATTACTATTCCTTCCATAAAAGTTTCACTGGGGCATGAAGTACCTGTTTAACCTCCTCCCTCTCTGCATGGCTACACAGTGAGGAGATATTTACATACCACATAATAATAATATTGTCTTATATGTGTTTAGTGTTCACATTTTTCCAAAATATTTTCTAAGTTGGCTCCAAGTATATTGTACATCATGACTGATCCCCAAAGACTAGTTAATGTTTTCTCAGAGAAGAACAATGTTTAACTTTAGAAATTTCTGTATTTGACATATCCAAAAACAATCTATGCATCTGAGCCAGGGCCATGTAGTCACAGGGATGCAAACTTGAGATAGGAAAGAGGCCTGGGAATATCTTGTCTTGGCAGAGAAATCAAGTGTCTGGTCTAGGAAGAGATGGATTGGTCAGACAAGCAGCAGATACCTGGCAGAGGCCCAGGGGATGCAGGGATACATAACCAGTGGTTAAGCAGAAATCAGAATATACTTGGAGGGAAAACACAGTGACCTTGAATTTCTATAGACTTAGTTGATCTATCTATGAAATAGGGCATCATAATAGTAGTCATAATATAAGCCCAAATATTCATTTGAGGATTAAATGAGATAAAGTTTTTGAGAGTACTTTGCACATTTTAAAACCACTATCGAAAAGCTAGTTATTATCAGGCTGAAGGGAAATGCAATGAAGTGACAATCAGATAAACAACCTGCGATGTCATATTTGACAGGCTTTACATTTTAATTTTTAAATCTTCAATTTTTTATATAACATCTATAAATGTTATTATTTTCTGACTGCAGAAGTGCTACATGTCTACTACTAGCACACACAAAAAATTAAAATGACCTTCTTTTTTACCATCCTGTGATGTGTGTGTGTGTGAAGTCGCTCAGTCGTGTCTGACTCTTTGCGACCCTATGGACTGTAGCCTGCCAGGCTCCTCCGTCCGTGGGATTTTCCAGGCAAGAATACTGGAGTGGGTTGCCACTTCCTCCTCCAGGGGATCTTCCTGACCCAGGGATAGAACCTGTATCTCCTGCATTGGCAGCTGGATTCTTTACCATTGAGCCACCTGGGAAGCCCAACCTTGTTAAATGCCTGGCTCAAATTCCACTTTCCTATTTACCAGAGGTGTGACTTTGGTAAATTATCTCAAGGAAATAAGAATGGTAATAATAAAAATGCTTTTCAATTATTGTATACTTATCATTGCCAGTGCTGCAATCATTACTTCATTTGGATTAATTCATCTCATACTTACACCTTATGAAGTAGACCTTGTAATTATCCCCATTTTACAGATGAGGAAGCTAGGCTTAGCGAGGTTCTCTGTGCTATACAGTAGGTCCTGGTTGGTTATCTAGTTTATACATACTAGCATGTATATGTTAATCCCATACTCCTAGCTTACTCTTTCCCCACTTTCCCCTTTGGTAACCATAAGTTTGTTTTCCATGTCTGTGAATCTCTTGCTGTCTTAGGCAAAGCTGTTCTCAGTTCACATGGTGTTAAAAATCTATCAATATTTATGCTATTCCAAAAAGAATACCATGACTTTACAGATGCTTTCCATCTGAGCAACTTGGAGAACATGTGTATTTGTGTTTGGCATTTCATATTGCACACACACAATATGTTTTTCTCCCAGGAAAATTGTCCTTAGTTCATATGAAATTAAATATATCAGCATTTCATAATACATTACAAAGAATACCATAGATTTTCAGGTGCTTTCCATCTGGACAAATCTGTGGGTGGATGATGAAATATTCTATAAGGTTTCTCCCAGCTCCTTTTGAAATTCTTCATTTCTAAAAGTGTTTCCTTAAATTGTTCCTTCTGGTCATCCTCCTCTTACCATTTTTTACAAACCCAATTTCAGGTCTTTTATCCTGCCGTCATCTGTTCTGTATGCAGCCAATTCCGGAGGGTTGTTTTGCTATGAGTAGAGTGCAAAACATACAGGAAGGACTGGATATTTTCCAGTGTCTCAGTACTGCTAGACTATTCTCCCATTCAAGGGTCAGTCCTGGGAATCTGATTGAAGGTCTTATACAACATCTCATTCTAGCTTTTAGGCATAAATGTTGAAAGTCAATCAGTAATAGGATTTGCGCGCGCGCGTGTGTGTGTGTGTGTGTGTGTGTGTGTGTGTGTTGTAAATGAAAGATAAGGCTAGATAAATCTAGATTTCCTGGAGGCCTTGTCTAGGCTTACCTCTGCTTTATGATCTTTGACAGCAGCTGGATTCTATACCTTCCTGGAGTGGTTTTTTGTCTTGTCGATTTAGCAAGTTTGGAACTATTTTTCCTGGAATCTCTTTGCCTACAGGGTACTGGGTTAAGGGTTGTGCCAAGAGAGTTTTGCACAAAATTTGGAAGGCACAGGTGAGGGCGTGGTCATTCTGTTCTAACATTTGGTGGCAACAGGAACGCTGCAGCTTGTGCACGTTATTGCTGATAGGCTAGCTCTAACCTGCCCTCCCACGGTCCAGTTTCTTTCTCCCCTTTGTCACATCCAGTATCTCCTTCCTCCTGCTAATCCTACTGCTCCACAGTGACTTCAGGTAGATGCAGAAGCAACATTCTTCATAGATTCCCCAGCTTCCACAATTGTGTAAAGTCTAATCCCTGTAATAAATTTTTCAGTCCACAGTGCTCATGGTGATTCTGCTTTGCTGATGGAACTCTATGCTGCTTTTTCAACCTTGCTTTACCATATAGAAATGTATTAATATTAGGAAGAAACACATCCAAGCCTTTCCTCTGCCCAGAGCAGTCCTTCAGGAGAATGCAGTTGATCTTGCTTCTCTCAAGAGCACTGCTGTCTGATATGACTCAGAGCACCACTCTTGGAAGTAGATATGGATTGGAGGAAATGCATACAGAGATGAAAAGAAAACATTCACTCAAAAGGTTGTCTCTGCTGCTGCTGCTGCTGCTGCTAAGTTGCTTCAGTTGTGTCTGACTCTGTGCGACCCCATAGATGGCAGCCCACCAGGCTCCCCCGTCCCTGGGATTCTCGAGGCAAGAATACTGGAGTGGGTTGCCATTTCCTTCTCCAATGCATGAAAGTGAAAAGTGAAAGTGAAGTCACTCAGTCATGTCCGACTCCTAGCGACCCAATGGACTGCAGCCCGCCAGGCTCCTCCGTCCATGGGATTTTCCAGGCAAGAGTACTGGAGTGGGGTGCCATTGCTTTCTCCCATCTCTGCACTAGCTTCCAATTTATGGCTCATAGCCTCTCATTTTCAGAATGCTGCTTCAGTTTGGTCCTGTGATTTCTGTGGTGCCTTCAATCTCAGGAACTAAAGATCAGTGTTCTAGATATCTCAGTGGCTATTGGAATAACTCACTTCGTCGTAAATGAAACTCTACTTGTGCTATAAAGAAGGAGTTGAACTTTTTTGATGAAAGGCTCATGGGACTGGGGGTGGGTCATTACTGTTTTTCCAAGCAAACAATCACAGAAAACAAGAGCTTCTTCTTACACCTACCACCACTCTGAGAATAGGGTAGGCTGTGATTCTTTACCCAGAAATGGGAGAACAGATGTCAGAAATGTCTTTACTTTCAAGGAAGCCTACAGCCTGGACTTCCTTTTTTTTTAATTTAATTTTAGGGTTACTGCTCATTGCTACTCTGACACTTCTAGCAGTCAGAGCAAGAACTCAGTCCTCCTTGTGCCAGGCTAATATTTTACAAACTTCACTTATTTATGTACCTATCTTCATGATTTCATATACCGGTGTTTTTTTAACTTAATAATTTCTACTTAAACTTAAGTATATTGACCATATTTCATTGAATCTAATGTAGGATCCATTACAAGATACACCTTTGTTTTTTGTGCCACCAAGAAAAAAATTGTTTTTTCACACTAAGTTGCACAATTGCTTATCTTAGAAATTTTATCTTCCATGTATTGAAAGGGCTTGTTTAGATTTCCCCTCAGCCCTGAATGAGTTCTCTATTTCCTGTGTGTGTGTGAGCTAACTCGCTTCAGTCATGTCCAACTCTTTTCAACCCTGCGGACTGTAGCCCACCAGGCTCCTCTGTCCATGGGATTCTCCAGGCAAGAATACTGGAATTGGTTGCCATGCTCTCCTCCAGGGGATCTTCCAGGCCTAGGGAGTGAACCTGCATCTCTTAATGTCTCCTGCATTGGCAGGAAGGTTCTTTACCACTAATGCCACCTGGGAAGCCCCAACTATTCTCAACTTAAAAAAAATGTCTTTATGATTTGTGTACATAGCTGATGAATATTAACACTGAGTAGCCCAAATAAATCCACTTTTCCTTGCAGTAGGCTTGTCTAATGCAAGACTTCTGAGTTTTCAATCCAAGGAGTCCCAGCTTCGTGTATGGAATAGAGAAGAACAGGACAAGGAACCTGGATGGGCTGAGCTGGAGAGAAGGGTTAGGGAGGGGTTGTGAGTAGCTACCTTAGAGCTGCTTTGCTTTGCTCCATGGAACAAGGAGGCAGCTAGAGGCAGCAAAAGTTTTTGAGACACATCCTGATTTCAGAGGCATTAAAATATGAAAAAAAAATGCATCTTAGACTCAACAAAATAATTTCTTAAAAAGGAAACTTTATATTGCCACCAGAGCCAGAGAACCATGTAACTTCCTAGATATATAAACAGAATGTAATACAATAAAATAGATGATATTAATCTCTAACTAGACACTATAACTGTGGAGGCTCTCTACCTGGGACATGCTCTAAAAAGGGACATTTATCAGTGTTAAATCATGTTGGTACCAAACAAAGACTTTCTTCTTGGTTTAATGAGAAGGATTGGAAGAGAGTTGGAAAGTTATTAACCTTTCCAGTTGAGACTCAGTGTTAATTAATGCTGAGTCAGGGAGCCATCAGAAACCATGTCAGTAGATACCACTAGTAGTTTGCAGCTTACACTTTGTCCTTGATCTTTTCTGTTCTTATCTGCCAGCAAGAGCACTAACAAGTAGACCAGGAAAGATCAAAAAAAGTTTTTTATCAGGTCCAAGCAAGGATGAGTAGATAAGAGGGATAAGTCACAGCTGGAAAAATGAGTCCTTATGTGACTTCAGAATTGGCAGAACCATCTGCCGAACTGACTACTGAAGCACTATTGTATTGGATTTTCTGAGTTCGTAACAAATTACCTCAAATTTAGCAATTTGAAACAACGTCTATCTATTAGCTCTGTCTGTGGGAGAAGTCTTACCTACAATGTTCAGTAGAGTTTTCTGTTTAGGGTCTCATAAGGTGTGAGCCATGCTGAGCTCTTATCTGGAGTGTCAGGGGAAAAATTTGCTTCCAAGCTTATTCAGATTGTTGGCAGAATTCAGTTCCTTGTGATTGTAGGGCTGAAGTCTTCAGTGTTTTCTTATTGACTATCAACTAGGAGGTCATACCAAGTTCCTCTTTGCTCTGGTCCTTGCCTCATGGATCCTCCATCTTTGAAGCCTGTCAAACCCTTGTTTTTGACAATGATTTTCTCTTCTGCTAGTAGTCAGAGCAAACTCTGCTTTAAAGGGCTCATGTGATTAGATCAGGATTTTACAACTGCAAAATACTATCTGCGTTAACATTTGATTGAACAACCAGAGGCAGGAATCTTGATGGGCCATCTTTAGAATTCTGCTACCAGAGTTGTCCTTTGAGAACAAGCTGAACTGCATAGAAATAAAAATGAGACCCTCGATATGTTTCTATAATAATTTTGGACAGAATTAAAAATGGACTTTAAACTAAGATGTCTTTTTGTTGGTAAAACTATAGCTAGTCTCCAAAATAAATCACAAGTCATAACAAATACAGGGGAATTAACCTATTTATATTATGTGAACACAGGTTATTTCACAATAATCCATTAGCAAATTTCACTTAGAAATAACACTTTGACAAACAAATAAATTATCTAAATCTCCACCTTTCTGTTTTCTGAGATGCTCCTAAACACTAATAGAGATTTTTTTTTTTTGGCTATTAAATCTTGAACTGGGGTCAATTTTCATAATCAAATTAATTCTCTCATCTTTTAAAAATAATTTTGGGGCTGAAAATATCGATATTTAAGTATGTGAACTGCACATATACACTTTTATCTGTGTCTGCTTAAAAGCTGGAATCAACAGTTGACCTCTCACTTTATTACTCAGAACTCAGTCACTGTAGGAACACAGAGAAGTTCAAAGATACAACATGATTTTGAAGCCAAAATACACTAACTTCTTCCTATTGAAAGGAGACGGTTGTGTCCCACTGAGATGATGGAGTTCAGGCTGCAACGAAAGTTCAGGCAGGCCTGCTGCAGCTCCTCCCCTCTCTGCAGTATGCAGCTTCTATCTGGTGCTCCCCAGAGCTGGGAATTTACCACAAACACTGCCTTGGGGAACAGTGTTAGCAGCTGAGAAACTGCAGAAACAAGCTGCTTCTCAGTGAATCCCAGATATTATCAGAATGCAAGAAAATAATTAAAATCCTAATTAAGTAGTTTCTCATCTGGTCCATTTGAAGATGCTCCAAAACGATCAGATTTAAGGCATGATAAACAGCTGAAGTGTTGAATGTGCTTGTTAGTTAAAATCTTTGTCAGAGGTCCGGTCTATATGTGAAATATGAAATGAATTGAGGCGATATCTGTGTAATTCAAAGCCAAAGCAATTTTGCTTGTGTTATTTGTATTTTTCAAGTGAAAAACCTATCTTTCTTTTACTTAATTTTTTGCACAAATACTGATTCATCATTTTTTAGCATAGTATTCTCTCAGGATTAGTTTTCTAATTCATAAGTGACATGGAGAATATGGGAAATGGGCTGAAAAAAATCTGAAGAATACAATGAAGTTTTAAATGCTAATTAGTCAAAAGTTTTCATTTTTTTAACTATAAAGCTATATATGTTATACTGCCTTGTATTGTGTTTCATCATACACAATACACGGTTTAGTCGCTAAGTCATGTTCCACTCTTGAGACCCCATGGACTGCAACCTGCCAGGCTCCTCTGTCCATGGGATTCACTGGGCAAGAATACTGGATTGCGTTGCCAATTCCTTCTCCAGGGGATATTTCCGACCCAGGGATCAAACCTGGGTCTCCTGTATTGCAGGCAGATTCTTTACCAACTGAGCTAGGAGGGAAGCCCTTATAGCCTTGTATTAATTTTATGCTAATAGCTTAAATACAAAATATATGATATCTGTTTATCTTTACAAGTGAAATTTAATCTTGGCTCTCTACTTTGGAGTCTGATTTTCTTCTGGGTACCTTCTCCCAGTTTTACTTTATTTCTCCTTTTTTATGGATCCAGTAAGAAATGAACATTCTGTGTTTTCCACAAATGTCATTTCCTAGAAAACATTTGTTAGAATTATACTGTAAAAACTGCGTCTAAGTATACTAATCCATAATCTTTGACCTGTGTATATATATGTAGGGGGTATACTCTACAGATTCCTCAAAAGTAATTTATGTTATTGCTTTGAAATTGCTATTTAGAGGTGAATACACTTACCTATATTTAGAATTTTAAGTATGAGTAGTGTCATACTCAATTTTATATCCAGGTATTTTTTTCCCTTTTTTTGTGGCAGCTGATTTTTTTTTTTGTAAATGCACTACTTCACAGTCATTTGGGAAACTAGTTTGGTCCAGCCAGCTACCCTTCTCCCAACAAGCTTTGGGGGAATGGCATGGAGTGAGAGGCTACCCTCTGCAGTGTACTGCCGCCTATGCACTCCCAAGGGGGAAGGGAGGCATTTGGAAATTATGTAAACCCCTGCCTCTGGATATACAAGTGAGGACAGATGGCAGCACTCCTGGGACCTCCCTGCCCCGGGTGATGCAGGGTCTGGGCGGCTGGAATGGCCAGTCCAGGCAGGCCCCAACTTGCCCTACTCCAAACCTCTGCGCTGCTTCCCTAGTAGACACCAGGGACTTATTTTCTAACCAGGAGAAAGGGCAGGGTCTGGGTGGAGCAACAGCCACCTCCAGCCTTTTTTCTGCAGAGGCTCAGGGAGACCACCCTGCTTCCAAAAGTTATGTCTGACTTCCAACTCTCGCCAGGCTGAACCCTGGGAATGTTAACTGAAGATAAGGAGGCAAGGAGAGGGGAAACCAGGATGGTGGGTGAACAGGGTGGGTTGAGTTTTACATTGGTTGTTGTTTAGTCGCTAAGTTGTGTCCCGACTCTTTATGACCCCATGCACTGTAGCCCTGTAGGAGCCCGCCAGCCTCCTCTTTCCAGGGGATTTTCCAGCTAAGAATACTGGCGTGGGTTACCATTTCCTACTCCATATATCCAGGCAAATTTTTTAAAAGAAGCATGCATCTCTGGTGATTCTCACCATTTTCAGATTCTCCCTGACCTTGTTTGTTTTGCCAAACCTTGCCCCTGGGAGTCTTATCAATTTGTTGTTTCCTCTTTTCTGATTCTTCCTCCCACTCTATTAAAAAATTGAATAAATTTGACTTGTAACATTGTGTAAGTTTAAACAATCTAAAACGGGCAGAAGAACAGTTTTCCAAAGGGGTTATCAAAATGGTCAACAGGCACATGAGAGACATCTCTAGTGATCGGGGAAAGCAAATCCATCTGTACCTGTTAGAATGGTTGTCATCAGGATGAGAGACAGCAGGTGACGGTGAGCGTGCGGTGAAAACGGAACACTTATGCATTGTTGGTGGGAATATAAATTGGTCCAATCACTGTGGAAAAACAAGATGGAGTTTCCTCAAAAAACTAAAAATTTATGTATCATATAATCCAGCAATTCTACTTCTGCGCATGTACCCCAAATAAGTGAAAACAAAATTTTTACCACATATTTGCACTCCATGGTTATCGCAGCACTGTTTACAACAGACAAGATGAGGAGACAACTCAAATACCCGTTAGTGCATGAATGGATCCAAAGGGTGTGGGGCGTATACACAATGGAATATAATTTAGTCTTGAGAAAGGAGGATATCTTCTTCCTGCTCTTCCTCTCTTTTACAAACCTTTTCTTTGGAGAAGAGATTAGTGTTTCAAAGCATGAACCTTGGAACTGGACTGCCTGCTTTGAATCCCATTTGGGACACTTATAAACCATACGATGTTGGGGAAATCACTTAATCAGTCTTGCTTGTTTCTTCAAACTGGAAAAATGAAGAGAATGTTAACACTAACCTTGGATTGTTGTGAAGAGCGAATGAGTTAAACATATATTGCCTACTTGTTTAAGTATTTCCTTGGTTACATTCCTAAAAGTTAATTCCTAGATAAAACTATATATACATTAAAATGTATTACACAAAAAATCATTACACAAAAAATACTTGGAAGTTGTAAAAAAGTCCAGTCATTAAAATACATTCAAATATATATTTGTCTACTCACACTCCCCATTTTATGTGTTGCTAGAGTGAAAATTTAAAGATATTTAATATTTTCCTTAGGATAATTCCTAGATATCATATTGCTAGATCTCAGATGTGCATTTTGAAAACTCTGACAACAAAAATGAGCTTAATTATAAGATAGAAACAGACTCCCAGACATGGAAAACAAACTAATAGTTACCAAAAAGGAAAGGGAATGAGGAGAGATAAATTGGGAGTATGGGATTAGCAGATACAAACTACTATATATAAATAGATAAACAACAAGGTCCTACTGTATAGCCCAGGAATATTCAGTATTCTGTAATAAGCCATAATGGAAAAATACCACAAAGAATATGTATATATGTATCACTGAATCACTTTGCTGTATACCAGAAACTAACACAACATCGTAAATCAACTACACTTCAATAAAAAGAAGAAAGAAAAGCTCTGACATACACGCCAAATTGCCCTTTCTTCCAGCCATACATGAATTCTGTTTTCCCTGATCTAGCCCAATAACAGATACTACCAAATAAAAAAGATCTTTGTCAGTTTGGTAAGTGAAAAGTTGTAACTTTAAAAAAAAGCTGTACTTTTGATTTGTGGTGCTGTCAAAAGCCTTAAAATTATTGGATTTATTTCATTTTGGGCAAATTATCTGTTCATATACTTGTTTGCTTTTTCTATTAAGTCATGCTTCAGAGACTGGCTAGCTCTTTAGCAAACTCATTTAATGTTTCTCCTAAGCACACAGACTACCATTTACTAGCCTCCTATGCAGTTGTGTAAGAAAATACCAAACCAAGTTCTAGCCCAGGCTATAGTAAACCTCTATAGGTCACAGGTTTGGTACAGGTCTCACCAGGCTAAAGTCCAAGTGTCAGAAGGGTTTGTATTCCTTTCTGCAGGCCCTAGAGGAGAGAGAGCCTGCTTTCTTGCCCATTTGGGTTGCTGGCAGAATTCACTTCCATGTGGTGATAAGACTGCCTTCCTCTTTCAGTTTGCTCCCACTCAGGTGAGGGCTGTTCCTAACTTCTAGAAATACCAGCATTCTTTGACTGCCACCTCTCCTTGTCCACATTTGAAATCAGCAATGGCAGTCCCTCTCATGCTGCAAGCTCTCCTGCTCCATCTCTCTGACTCAGGCTTCCACCCTCTTCTTCCACTTAAAGGGCCAATGTGATGGCACCTGGGTGATACAGGATAACCTCCCTGTTTTAAGGTCAGTGGATCAGCAACCTCAATCCCAACCTTGGTTTCCTTCTGCAATGTAAGGTAATATATTCATAGACATAATACAAGTAGGCAAAGATACTGGAGCCAATATACTGCTGACCACATACTCTCTTTCTCTCCCTTTCCAGAATGTAATGTGTAGGACAAGTACCATAATCTTTGTTTAGACCAGCGCTTGGGCACAAGTAGTGTAGCTAAGAGTTACCGATGAATATATGAAGAAAATTTCCAAAAATAACTTGAAAATACTGTATCATTAAGCCTGCATTCCACTATCCTTGTATTTCAGTAACCATTCTGTGCAGCTTTATATGGTTTTGAGATAAACAAATAACATGTTTTCCAAAACATACCATTAACTTTGGTAAAATACTCTTTTTTAATATGTTATTTTCTTGTCTTACTCTTCTTGATACGGCCTTTCATTTTTCTTCAATAAGCCTTCTGTGGGTGTGGAAAATATAGCCAATTCCAAGTAGAAATTGAGATAAATATTTCAGTAAAATTCTCAAAATAAGACTTTGTAAAGATAGGATTATAAGGCTTGCACAATAATTTCTCAGGGGAAAACCCTACCATAAAACCGAACAATCTCTGCTTCTTCCATTTTTATAGTGGTAAAATATATATGCTGCTGCTGCTGCTGCTAAGTCACTTCAGTCGTGTCCAGCTCTTTGCGACCCCATGGACTGCAGCCCACCAGGCTCCTCTGTCCATGGGATTTTCCAGGCAAGAGTACTGGAGTGGGGTGCCATCGCCTTCTCTGAAAATATATATACATAACATAAAATTTGCTATTTTACCCATTTTTTATGTGTATTATTCAGTGGCATTAATTACATTCACAAAATTGTGCAACCATCACCACCCTTTCCAAAGCTTCTCATTACTCTAATATAAAAAAATTTCTTTTAAGAAACTTTTAAAATTAACTCATTTCTGTTTTCAACAATTTATGAAGTTTAAACATTCATACTTTCAAGGAAAATCTCCTGTGACAGTTGCCCATCACAAGGTATGATTCAAAGATCCATAATTATTTGGAATTGGTAAGTTTGATAAAAATCTTTTCCCCCCATCAAACATGTGCCTAGAGAATCCGGTTTCTCAATTTTATTTTCAGTATCAATTTAAGGATATCTTTCTATGAAAAATAATTTAGTCAAAAGATGAATAAGCTTACAAGCAAATGTAAAAACAACTTCTCTCAGATAAATATTCATGAAGATATTTAAAGAATCTTATTTATTATTTATTTAAATAAATATTATATTTTATTTATATTAAAATATTCAGTTCAGTTCAGTCGCTCAGTCGTGTCTGACTCTTTGCTACCCCATGAATCGCAGCATACCAGGTCTCCCTGTCCATCACCAACTCCCAGAGTATACCCAAACTCATGTCCATCGAGTTGGTGATGCCATCCAGCCATCTCATCCTCTGTCGTTCCCTTCTCCTCCTGCTCCCAATCCCTCCCAGCATCAGGGTCTTTTCCAATGAGTCAACTCTTCACATGAGATGGCCAAAGTATTGGAGTTTCAGTTCAACATCAGTCCTTCCAATGAACACCCAGGACTGATCTCCCTTAGGATGGACTGGTTGGATCTCCTTGCAGTCCAAGAGACTCTCAAGAGTCTTCTCCAACACCACAGTTCAAAAGCATCAATTCTTAGGTGCTTAGCTTTCTTCACAGTGCAACTCTCACATCCATACATGACCATAGGAAAAACCATAGCCTTGACCTTTGTTGGCAAAGTAATGTCTCTGCTTTTTAATTTGTTATCTAGGTTGGTCATAACTTTCCTTCCAAGGAGTAAGTGTCTCTTAATTTCATGGCCACAGTCACCATCTGCAGTGATTTTGGAGCCCAGAAAAATAAAGTCTGACACTGTTTCCAATGTTTCCCCATCTATTTTCCATGATGATGGAACCAGATGCCATGATCTTCATTTTCTGAATGTTGAGCTTTAAGCCAACTTTTTTACTCTCTTCTTTCACTTTTATCAAGACGTTTTTTAGTTCCTCTTCACTTTCTGCCATAAGGGTGGTGTCATCTGCATATCTGAAGTTATTGTTATTTCTCCCAGCAACCTTGATTCCAGCTTGTGCTTCTTTCAGCTCAGCGTTTCTGATGATGTACTCAACATAGAAGTTAAATAAGCAGGGTAACAATATACAGCCTTAAAGTATTCCTTTTCCTATTTGGAACCAGTCTGTTGCTCCATGTCCAGTTCTAACTGTTGCTTCCTGACCTGCACATAGGTTTCTCAGGAGGCAGGTCAGATGGTCTGGTATTCCCATCTCTTGAAGAATTTTCCAGTTTATTGTGATCCACACAGTCAAAGGCTTTGGCATAATCAATAAAGCAGGAAAAGATGTTTTTCTGGAACTCTCTTGCTTTTTCAATGATCCAGTGGATGTTGGCAATTTGGTCTTTGGTTCCTCTGCCTTTTCTAAAACCAGCTTGAATATCTGGAAGTACACGGCTCACATATTGCTGAAGCCTGGCTTGGAGAATTTTGAGCATTATTTTTCTAATGTGTGAGATGAGTGCAATTGTGCGGTAGTTTGAGCATTCTTTGGCGTTGCCTTTCTTTGGGATTGGAATGAAAACTGACATTTTCCAGTCCTGTGGCCACTGCTGACTTTTCCAAATTTGCTGGCATATTGAGTGTAGCACTTTCACAGCATCATCTTTCAGGATTTGAAATAGCTCAACTGGAATTCCATCACCTGCACTAGCTTTGTTCATAGTGATGCTTTCTAAGGCCCACTTGACTTCACATTCCAGGATGTCTGGCTTTAGGTGAGTGACCACACCATTGTGCTTATCTTGGTCGTGAAGATCTTTTTTGTACAGTTCTTCTGTATATTTTTGCCACCTCTTCTTAATATCTCCTGCTTCTGTTAGGTCCATACCATTTCTGTCCTTTATCGAGCCCATCTTTCAATGAAATGTTCCCTTGGTATCTCTAATTTTCTTGAAGAGATCTCTAGTCTTTCCCATTCTGTTCTTTTCCTCTATTTCTTTGCACTGATCGCTGAGGAAGGCTTTCTTATCTCTCCTTGCTATTCTTTGGAATTCTGCATTTAGATGCTTATATCTTTCCTTTTCTCCTTTGCTTTTCACTTCTTTTCACAGCTATTTGTAAGGCCTCCTCAGACAGCCATGTTGCTTTTTTGCATTTCTTTTCCATGGGAATGATCTTGATCCCTGTCTCCTGTACAATGTCACAAACCTCTGCCCATAGTTCATCAGGCACTCTGTCTATCAGATCTAGTCCCTTAAATCTATTTCCCAGGTCCAATGCTGTAAAGAGCAATATTGCATAGGAACCTGGAATGTTAGGTACATGAATCAAGGCAAATTGGAAGTGGTCAAACAGATGGCAAGAGTGAACGTTGACATTCTAGGAATCAGCAAACTAAAATGGACTGGAATGGGTGAATTTAACTCAGATGACCATTATATCTACTACTGTGGGCAGGAATCCCTTAGAAGATATGGAGTAGCCATCATGGTCAACAAAAGAGTCCAAAATGCAGTACTTGGATGCAATCTCAAAAATGACAGAAGGAACTTTATTCATTTCCAAGGCAAACCATTCAATATCAAGGTAATCCAAGTCTATGCCCCGACCAGTAATGCTGAAGAAGCTGAAGTTGAACAGCTCTATGAAGACCTACAAGACCTTTTAGAACTAACACCCCCAAAAGATGTCCTTTTCATTATGTTGCTACTGCTGCTAAGTTGCTTCAGTCGTGTCCAACTCTGTGCAACCCCATAGACGGCAGCCCACCAGGCTCCGCCGTCCCTGGGATTCTCCAGGCAAGAACACTGGAGTGGATTGCCATTTCCTTCTCCAGTGCATGAAAGTGAAAAGTGAAAGTGAATTCACTGAGTCGTGTCCAACTCTCAGCAACCCCATGGACTGCAGCCCACCAGGCTCCTCTGTCCATGGGAGTTTCCAGGCAAGAGTACTGGAGTGGGGTGCCATTGCCTTCTCCGCCTTTTCATTACAGGGGACTGGAATGCAAAAGTAGGAAGTCAAGAAACACCTGGAGTAACAGGGCAAATTTGGCCTTAGAGTACGGAATGAAGCAGGGCAAAGGCTAGCAGAGTTTTGCCAAGAGAATGCACCGGTCATAGCAAACACCCTCTTCCAACAACACAAGAGAAGACTCTACACATGGACATCACCAGATAGTCAACACCGAAATCAGATTGATTATATTCTTTGCAGCCAAAGATGGAGAAGCTCTATACAGTCAACAAAAACAAGACCAGGAGCTGACTGTGGCTCAGATCGTGAACTCCTTCTTGCCAAATTTAGACTTAAAGTGAAGAAAGTAGGGAAAACTACTAGACCATTCAGGTATGACCTAAATCAAATCCCTTATGATTATATTAAAATATAATATATATTGAAATATTTTAAAAATTATATCTTGTTATTTAATTATTTATTACTTAAGAATCAAAGAATCTCCTTATTGCAAAACTCAGACTGTAATTGAAGAAGGTAGGGAAAACCACTAGACCATTCAGGTATGCCTAAATCAAATCCCTTATGATTATATAGTGGAAGTGACAAATAGTGTCAAAGGATTAGATCTGATAGACACAGTGCCTAAACAACTATGGATAGAGGTTGGTGACACTGTACAGAAGGCATTGATCAAGACCATTTCAAGATAAAGAAATGCAAAAAAAGCAAAATGGTTCTCTGAGGAGGCCTTACAAATAGCTGAGAAAAGAAGAGAAGTGAAAGGCAAAGGAGAAAAGGAAAGATTGAAATGCAGAGTTCCAAAGAATAGTAAGGAGGGATAAGAAAGCCTTCCTCAGTAAACAATGCAAAGTAGAGGAAATCAACAGAATGGGAAAGACTAGAGATCTCTTCAAGAAAATCAGAGGTACCAAGGGAACATTTCATTGAAAGATGGGCTCAATAAAGGACAGAAATGGTATGGACAGAAGCAGAAAAAAATGGTATGGACCTAACAGAAGCAGAAGATATTAAGAAGAGGTGGCAAGAATACACAGAAGAACTGTACAAAAAGAGATCTTGATGACCCAGATAACCACAATGGTGTGATCACTCACCTAGAGCCAGACATCCTGGAATCTGAAGTCAAGTGGGTCTTAGGAAGCATCACTATGAACAAAGCTAGGAGAGGTGATGGAATTCCAGTTGAGCTATTCCAAATCCTAAAAGATGATGCTGTGAAAATGCTGCACTCAATATGCCAGCAAATTTGGAAAACTCAGCAGTGGCCACAGGACTGGAAAAGGTCAGTTTTCATTCCAAGCCCAAAGAAGAGCAATACCAAAGATGTTCAAACTACCACACAGTTGCATCCATCTCACACTAAAAAAGTAATGCTCAAAATTCTCCAAGCCAGGCTTCAGCAATACGTGAACCATGAATTTCCAGATTGTCAAGCTGGATTTAGAAAAGGCAGATGAACCAGAGATCAAATAGGCAACATCTGCTGGATCATCGAAAAAAGCAAGAGAGTTCCAGGAAAACATCTACTTCTGCCTTATTGAGTACGCCAAAGCCTTTGACTGTGTGGATCAAAACAAATTGTGGAAAATTCTTAAAGAGATGGGAATACTAGACCACCTACCTGTCTCCTGAGAAATCTGTATGCAGGTCAAGAAGCAACAGTTAGAACTGGACATGGAACAATGGATTCATTCCAAATCGGCAAAGGAATACTTCAAGGCTCCATATTGTCACCCTGCTTATTTAACTTATATGCAGAGTACATCACACGAAATGCTGGGCTGGATGCAGCACAAGGTGGAATCAAGATTTCTGGGAGAAATATCAATAATCTCAGATAAGCAGATGACACCATTCTTATGGCAGAAAGTGAAGAAGAGCTAAAGAGCCTCTTGATGAAAGTGAAAGAAGTGAGTGAAATATTTGGTTTATAACTCGACACTCAGAAAACTAAGATCATGGCATCCGATCTGGTCACTTCATGGCAAATAGATGGGAAAAATTGGAAAGTGTGAAAGACTGCAGATGGTGACTGCAGCTATGAAATTAAAAGATGCTTATTCCTTCGAAGAAAAACTGTGACCAACCTAGACAGCATATTAAAAAGCAGAGACATTACTTTGCCAACAAAGGCCCATCTAGTCAAAGTTGTGGTTTATCAAGTAGTCATGTATGGATGTGAGAGTTGGACTATAAAGAAATCTGAGCACTGAAGAATTGATGCTTTTGAACTATGGTGTTGGAGAAGACTCTTGAGAGTCCCTTGGACGGCAAGGAGATCAAACTAGCCAATCCTAAGGAAATCAGTCCTGAATATTCATTGGAAGGACTGATGCTGAAGCTGAAGCTCCAATACTTTGGCCACCTGATGTGAAGAACTGACTCATTTGAAAAGACCCTGATGCTAGGAAAGATTGAAGGCAGGAGGAGAAGGGGGCAACAGAGGATGAGATGGTTGGATGTCATCACCAACTTGATTGACATGAGTTTGAGCAAGCTCCGGGAGTTGGTGATGGACAGGGAAGCCTGGCATTCTGCAGTCCATGGGGTCACAAAGAGTCAGACAGCACTGAGCAACTGAACTAAACTGAACTGATCTTAAAGACACTAGAAAAAGACAAGGAATAGAAATGATTAGATACTGTATTGTTGGGGTGGGCAAGAGATTTAGAAGAGTCAGTTGCATGATAATATGAAACGTACACTCCATCAACAATAGAGTCAGGGGACTGAGTGACGGGGCATACACCTACTTCCCACTGCTGTTTTCTTGCACTGCTGTCCATATTGGTGCAATTTTCCAATTCTTCCTTAATCTTTACTTGTTAATAGAAAAAAATATTCATTGCTCTTAAAGTATTTTGGAATTATATATGCATTGTCCATTTCTGCCTCTATTTCATTCTTTGTTTAGAGAGATAATATAAAGCCCCGAGGAAGAATCACAGAAATCTGTTTTCTTTTAAAATTCAACACTGTTGACTGGGGTTAGATTTAAAATTGTTATCAAAGAGACCTAAACATTGTGGAAAGTGGATTAAATAATGAATTACATGCTAGTTTGGGTTACATTATGTTAACAATATGAATATTTAGCTCTGTTGATAAGGTATATGTAAACTTAGAAAAAATCTTTGGGTGTGTTGCACAAGAAAAAAAGAAACTTTTGGTTATTTTGTAAAACAATGGGCAAGCTTCACTTCATATATGAGGAGGTGGAATCTTGTGGAATTGAAAACTCATCTTACACCCAAACTAATGTTTGAAACATAGAGAGGCTCACTCTCTCCTCAGATGCCTTCTCAGTGTAAGGACGGGGTATAAATGCAGAGTTGGTGGTGCGAGATGATGGATGAGGGTCTCCCCTGGTTGCCAGAGGATCTGTGACCAGCACAAAAACTGCTTGGTCTGGGTTAATTAATTGCAGGAACAGTTTATTCAGATGCAGGGCGAGCACCTTGGCTAAAATCTCAGCATCTGTGTTGATTAAAGATCTGAGGCTGAAGGAAGCACATAGTTGGGGGTCTTAGATAGGTTTGTGAGCCATATGGGCTTCCTTTAATGAGGGAGGGTTCTGTGATCCAAGTCTCAAAGCTATGCTGTTCTAGTCAGCACTAATGGAGCATCTCTTGTCCAGCACCAAAGTACTTCGCACTCCTATTAGGGCAATCATTTTTCCTGGTTATTTGTTTCAATAATCTTTTCAGAATCTCAACACTTTTTCATTTCTTACAGACCTAGTGATAAGAGAACAAGGTGCAAAATCTTGCTGGCCTCGTTTAAGTTCAGGGTAGATCCTGCATAAAAATCTGTTTTGAATATTATTGCTGATGAAACATCCACTAGTCTATTATGGCACTGTAAAGATGTGATTTGTAGAATATATATTCTCTGAAATTTTATCTTTAGGATATTATGTCTATGATCAGTTTTTCTCGGCTTTGACTTTCTGTTCATTATAGCTATAGAAATGGACACAGAAGTTCAACTGAAAAGGAAATTATAATAAAAATTAAAAAATACAGCTGCATCAATAAAACTGAACTTCTTTAGGCTGCACAATCTCCTGAAACATTCATAATTTGAAAATAAGGTGGACCTTATCCAAGGATTTTTAAGAATTATAAAGCTCTGCCACACAAGGATCTAAGTCAGATGTAAAGTTAGATGCTCACTTAGGGAAACAAAAGCTTGAGTTATGAGCAGTGTTTTTTTCCCTCAAGTTCTTTGTTCTCTTTACTCCATTTGATTTCTATACAGATCAAAGTCAACTACTGGCATTAGAGTCTATTCATCCAGGCCATCAGACTTAAACATCTCTTTATCTTGTGAGTTTATTTGTAAACTTTTCTATTATGAAATGTGTCACAAATAAATGAGGGCATGTAATGTACAAGTAGATTTTTAAAATAATGATAAAGTAAGCATCCATTTTTCTCTCACCTTAAGAATTAGTACGTCTTAAATTTGTCCTGATTCTCCTCCAAATTGTGATCTCCAACCTTTCTCAGAGGTAACCATCATCGGCATTTATATGATTTGTTATTTCCCTTTCCTTTACTTTTAAGTTTTCCACCTATATAGCTATTTGTCCTATAAATAAGTTGGAATCATATGTTTTGTTCTGTAACTTGTCTGTGTTGCTTTCAATATACTGCAGAGATCATCCATGTGGATGTGTATACGTGTAGTTCATTCATTTTCACTGCTGAAGTGTATCTATTGAATAAATATACTATAATTTATCAATCAGTGCTACTGATGAAAGACTGTAGATAGTTTCAATTTTTGCTATTGGGAAAAGAGTAAATATAAAGAGGTCTTCTTGTACAAATGGGCAAGAATTTTTCTAGATACAGAACTAAGAGTAGAATTACTGGTTTATGAAGCATGTATATATCAGAATCAAAATTTCTAAGTATTGTCTAATGGTTTTCTATAATGATTTTTACCAATATTTACCAATATTTACATTAACCATTACACATTTTACATTACATTAAACATTTTACCAATATTTATATTAACATTAACAGTTAACTACATTAACTGTTACATGAGTTTACAAGGCTTCAAGTCTCTGCCAACTTGATATGGTCATAATATATATGTAAATATGTACATTTGCATAATATACACAAATGTATGTAATCAAGTTGTGATATCCTGTATCATAATTTTAATTAATATTTCACTAGTTGCTCATGAGATATAGCACACTTTAATATGTTTATTTGCTGTTTTTCATCTTCTATGAAATGTCTGTGCTATTGTTTTTATTGGACTATTGATAACTTATAAAAATTCTCATTCACTCTTTATATAGTCTGTATACTAATTCATTATCAGTTAGGCAAATATCTTCTCCCAGTTTGTGGTTCTCTTCTCACTGCCTTAGTTGTGCTTATTGATTAATAGAGTGCTGAATATTTCTGAATCTTAATGTTGAAATAACTGTAGGTTCACATGCAGTTGTAAGAGATAATACAGAGAGATCCCATATACCCTTCTCAAAGTTTTAACATCTTGTACAGCTGTAGCACAATATCACAATCAGGAAACACATTGATACAATCTATTGATCTTTTTCAAACGTCAGCAGTTCTGCATAAACTTTTGTGTATATTTAGTTCTGTTCAAATTTTATCACTTGCTTTATCTTGATATAGCAATCACCACCTTCAAGATACAGAACTGTTTCATCATCTTAGAGTTCTCTCATATTATTATTCCTTTAGGCTCACATTCACCCCCGTTTCCCCACCATCCCTAACCACAGGTAACCTCTCATTTCTAGAATGTTATATAAATGGAATAATAAAATATATTACTTATTATGTGAACCTCCCTCCCATACCCCTATGTTGTCACCCAGAGTCCTGTATTGAGCTCCCAATGTTATACATCAGCTTCCAACTAGATATCTGTTTTACATATGGTAATGTATGTTTCAATGACACTCTAAGTATATTACTTTTTGAGGTTGGTTTTTCTCACACAGCAGAATTCCTTTTTTTAAAAAAAATATATATACATATTTTTTATTTTTTTAATTTTAAAATCTTTAATTCTTACATGCGTTCCCAAACATGAACCCCCCTCCCACCTCCCTCCCCATAACATCTCTGTGGGTCATCCCCATGCACCAGCCCCAAGCGTGCTGTATCCTGAGTCAGACATAGACTGGCGATTCAATTCTTACATGATAGTATACATGTTAGAATGCCATTCTCCCACATCATCCCACCCTCTCCCTCTCCCTCTGAGTCCAAAAGTCCGTTATACACATCTGTGTCTTCCTTTTAGATTCATCCAAGTGTTCGATCCCTGGGTTGGTTGGGAAGACCCCATGGAGAAGCGAAAGGCTAGCCACTCCAGTAATCTGGCCTGGAGAATTCCATGGACTGTATAGTCCATAGGGTCACAAAGAGTCGGACATGACTGACTTTCACATTTTTTTTTTCAAGTTGCATGTGTCAATAGCTTATTTCCTCTTGTTGCTGAGTATTATTCCATGTTATAGATGTATCACAGTTTATGTAACCATTCACTCATTGAAGGACATCTGGGTGCTTCCAGTTTTGGGCTATTATAAGTAAATTAAAAAAAAAGAATTAATAGACTTAAAAAAAGTTTTTAGGTTGACAGAAAAGGAGCAGAAAGTACAGTGAATTTCCATACATACCACTTCTCCCCCACTTTCCCATCTTATTAACATTTTACACTAGTTTTGCACATTTATTACAATTGGTGAGCTAATATTGATACAATGCTATTCACTAAAGTCCATATTTAAACATTATGTTTCACTCTTGGTGTTGTATATTCTATGAGTTTGGAAAAATTTACCATTAGAGTTTCATACAGAATAGTTACCTGGCCGTAAAAATCCTCTGTGCCCTGCTTATTCATCCTTTCCTACTCCAACCCCTGGCAATCACTACTCTTTTTACTGTCCTCATAGTATTGCCTTTTCCAAAATATCATATAGATGGAATCATAACAGCACATAGCCTTTCCAGATTGGCTTTTTTTTAAAGTTAAGACACATTTAAGTTTCTCCATGTCTGTTTGTGACTTGATAGCTTGTTTGTTTTTAGCACTGAATCATATCACATAGTCTAGATGTATCACAGCTAATTTACCCATTTATGTATTAAAGGACATCTTGGTTGCTTCCAGATTTGGGCAATTATGAATAATAATGCTGTAAACATCCATGTATAGGTTGTTATGTGAATATAACTTGTTGGCTCATTTGAGTTAGTAACAAGTTGCTATTTTCTCCCACAGGGGAAAAGTGAGAGTGTATGAGTGACAGCCAGACTTCCCTAGCCCTGCAGGACACTGTCCAGGAGGTCTAGTTCTTTCTTGCTTCATTCATATGGATGAGGAAATCTACAAGATTGAGGGACTGGGAAAGGCTGGGAGCAAAGTAGCCAGGGCTCAGAACTCATCAAAGGGACACTACTAATGGCTTTTCATTTCTTCCTACTAACCACATCACAGACTCTATTAGGAAGCTCACCCACTAGCCACTGGATATACCTCACCTGTGGGCCTCTGCAACTGGCCCACAGCTACCCACACCACTATGAGATTCTCATCCATACTCACATCTTTCCTTCCTCCCCCCATTCTAGCAGACTGTATAGATGGCAAGAGTGAGCCTTTGCAGGTAGCTAATAAGGAGGTATAGAAAGTCAACCTAATGGTGGGATCAAGAACAAGCTCACAAACTTGAGCATTTTAGGGTATTGCCCTAGAGAAAACAAACAGGAACCTCAAAGTACTCAGGCTGACTTTGTGGGATTGAGAAAAAGCATATAATTTTAAGAACTCCTCATGAAGAGGGAACTAGAAGTGTGAACCAGACACATCCATAGAAAATCCTCAGAATTCTTAACCAGGTGAAGATAAAGTGAAAGTGAAAGTTGCTCAGTCATGTCTGACTCTTTGCAACCCCATTGACTGTACCATGGAATTCTCCAGGCCAGACCACTGGAGCCTTTCCCTTCTCCAGGGAATCTTCCCAACCCAGGGATCAAACCTAAGTTCCATATTGCAGGTGGATTCTTTACCAGCTGAGCCTCAAGGGAAGCCCTTGTGAAGGTGAAGATATATGTCTCCCAAAGCCAGTCTGCAAGACTGGATGAAGTGATTACTGTTTCAAATGCAAAGACATCAATGCAAAACCTCAAGGAACACATAAAAATCAAGGAAACATGACTTCACAAAAGGAACATGATAGCTTTCCAGTTTTAGACTACAGAGGAATGGAGATCTACATATCTCCTGGCAAACAACTGAAAATAACTGTTTTAAGGATGCTCAGTGACCTACAAGAGAACATAAATAGATAACTCAGTGAAATCAGGAAAATACTACATGAATGAAACGAGAGGTTCAACAGAGAGCTATAAATCATAAAAATAAAAGCAAATTCTAAAAATGAAGAATACAAATAATGAAGTGAAAAATGAAACAAATCTTCAACAGCAGATGTGGTCAGCAAATGGAAAAAGTCTGTGAGCTTAAAGACAAGTCATTTACAGTTATCCAATCAGGATACTCAGATACCACAGAAATATATAGTATTAATATTAGAGACTATTATGAACATTCATATGAGAACAAGTTGAATAAGTTAGAAGATATGGGTAAATTCCTAGATATACACTCTACCAAGACTGAAATCATGAAGAAATAGAAAATCTAAGGAGATCTATAACTGGTAAAGAGATTGAATCAGTAACCAAAAACTTCCCAAGAAAGAAAAGCCTAGATGTACATGGTTTGGCTGGTGAATTCTACCAAACATTTAAAAAAGAATAAATAATAATCTTTTTCAAACTATTCCAAAAAACTGAAGAGGAGGGAACACTTCCAAATGCATTTTACGGAGCTAGCGTTACCCTGACACCCAAATCAGATAAAGACACTACAAGAAAAGAAAGCTATAGACCAACATCTCTGATGAACATAGGTGTGAAAGTCTTCAACAAAATATTAACAAACTGAATTCAACAATACCTTAAAAGGATTGTACTCTCTAAAGTGGGATTTATCTCAATCATGCCAGGATAATTCAACAAATACATTAATAATGTGATAAACCACATTAACAGAACGAAAAATAAAAAATCATATGATAATCTCAGTAGATGCAGAAAAAGCACTGAACAACAACATTCAATATCCTTTCATGATAAAAACTCTTGACAAACTTAAGCACAGAGTGAATGTATTTCAACATAATAAAGATCGTACATGAGAAATCCACCACTAACATCATGCTTAATGATGAAAAGTTGAAAAAATTTCCTCTAAGATTAGATGTCTATTCAACAGCCCAATTTTTTAGCCAGTTAGTTGTTCTATGTCCAGTTCTAACTGTTGTTTCTTGACCTGCATATAGGTTTCTAGGTTGAAGCATCCCAAACAGAAAATGATATTCAGAGGAAAAGTGCTTAACTGGATAATAGAACAGAACATTGTAAAAGTTTTTTCCAACAACATTCACTTAAACATTTCATCTTATTCCCCTTTTCTACTCTCATCCTGCATTGAGCTATATCTGAAAAGGGACTGAATTCCCCCTACAAATTTGGCAATCTAATTTATGTCTATTGATGCTTGAAACTATTTATCTATTGCCCACTGTTCTATTTGTACATTTTAATTTAACATGATGTCTAAATATTTTCCTAGTTTTGAAAAATGTCATACTTTTCCTTGGAAAAGTAACGCATAACAAAAAATTACTTCCTAAGATAAACTCACTTACCTGAAACATAAATATAGTTCTTAAAAGTAATGAAAAATATTTGGGTAATTACATATATTTACACATTATCAAAACCTGTGCCAAACAAAGTTATAAATATGAACTAAGTTCATGGATTTAGAGGGAAGAAAATTCAGCATAAGGTGCCATGAAATGAATTCAAAATACTCATTTCCCAGACTCACAGATGATTACTCAAATCAGCATGTATAAACAAATCTTTGTTTCCATTTCAAACTATGCTATTTAAAATATTTCCTCATTCATAGAGGGAAAATTCACAAGATATAGCATGTAAATCTGAATGGAGTATGCTGCTCTAAAAATGTAGAATGATTATTTAAAGGTGAGTGTGATGCTTACAACTTTATGACATCGAAGAACAGATAAACAAAAAGATAAAGTGGTTGACAGAGGACCACTTACT
Organism: Capra hircus; assembly: GCF_001704415.2. Classification (NCBI taxonomy): domain Eukaryota; kingdom Metazoa; phylum Chordata; class Mammalia; order Artiodactyla; family Bovidae; genus Capra; species Capra hircus. The sequence goes on along the minus strand of NC_030815.1, from coordinate 27,137,182 downwards.
GGTATGGCCTCAGCCTATTAATACTATTTTCAGTTAATAAAACTCAGACAGAAGTCGAAATTTTTAATTTAGGGCATAGGAACAAATCAAATGGCACAAAACTAGTGTCATATAAAACAATTATTGAATGTCATAAGCAAATAAACAGGTTTATGGGTCTCAAAATTGACTCTGACTTAAACTCAGGAGCATATACAAAAGGAAAGTCACGGAAAAAGTGATCAGTGCACATGATTATAAAAGAAAGGCTAAGTTTTCAATAATTGTCATATTATAACTTCATTCATGTTACAAACATTTAATTAATATTTTCCCTAGTATAACAATCAGTCTATGACTGCCTCTTACACACTATTATTCTGTTTAGACTAGCTGGTAATTACAGGACAAAATTTCACCTAAAATATAAAAGTTGTCCAGATGAAATGAAATAAAGATACTATTTAAACCTTGCTTCTGGACAGTACTAAAACCAAGAATGTCTGGTCCAGACAAATTTTAAAATATTGCATAGTTTTCTGTAATTTTGCACATGTACAGCAGAGGGCACTAATATAATTATAGTGGTTGGGCCTGCTGGGAGTAATTATCTGTGATTTTGGGATTCACTGGAAGTAGTAAACTAGAAAGTCTTTCTCATCTTCATCAGTGAATAGTTTCCTACTATCTAAATAGGGAAATTCTTTGCATGAAATTTACTTAATTTTTATAGCTAAAGGGCCATAATAATAGAAAGTTAACGTTGATTATTCCCTAAGAAATCAACAACACAACGAGTGATCTTTGAATATCATAAACCAGCTTCCTCAAAAGACCAATAACACTCCATCAACCTCTCTCCCACATCCTTTTGCTCTCACATAGTTACACTCACCTAACTGCATCTTTTCCCAAAACACCGTCCCAGAAATCTAAAAGTGGAAAAACTTTTGGCTATGTTAGCACCTTTTTATGATACAGTTGAAGCATTGTCTGATCGTAATGATCTGTATAAGGTGATGGAAACTTTGAGACAAGTGGAAAGACTAACAATTAGCTGTTGTTAGGAGAAGGAAATGGCAACCCACTCTAGTATTCTTGCCTGGAGAATCCCGTGGACAGAGGAGCCTGGTGGGCTGCCATCTATGGGGTCGCACGAAGACGACTGAAGTGACTTAGCAGCAGCAGCAGCAGAGAGAGTTAGCCGAAATCACCCTCAAATATGTTGTTTCATTACAAAGAGGGAGAACAGATGGTCAAACAGTTTTGTGGTCTTCATTTTCTAGGTAAAGTTAGTAGAATAACTGCTATTTCTAGCAAAGCATGAAATATGTATAGCAAGAAAACAATCACTTGTTTTACAAATTTAACCATGATAGATGTATGGGCTTTGCTTTCCGGGAGATCACTACATCCGTTTCATCCCTTCAAATATCCTGGTGCGAGCCAGCATCATCTCTTGCTTGAACTGGTTTTCCTGCTTCTAGTGCCCTTTTCCTAACCCCACAATCCATTCTTCCCACAGTGGAGTGGCCTTTTATTAATGTAGAGAAATCATGTCTCTCCTCTGCTTAAAATCCTTCTGGAGTTTCCTGTAGTCTTAGAGCAAAATCCAGATTCCTTCCTTCATCTTACACCACGTTTTCTTTCACTCTAACTCCTATCATAGTTGCCTCGTTTCTGTTTTAAGAGCATACCAAGAAACTTTGTTCCTCAGGGCTTTTGTATTTGCTATTCACATGCCAAGCTTTTTAGATGGTTTCTCATCTTTCAGATTTCAGCTTAAATTATATCTCTCCAGAGAGGGCTTTTCTCATCAACCTAACAAAAGTAGTCTATCCAGATACTCTCTATCTCATTGTACTTTCCTGTCCAGCAGGTATCACACACTCCCTCTCTTTTTAAGTTGTTTACATCGCCTTTTGCCATTTTTAGTTCCCTGAAGATAGGGACTGGTTTACCCTTTCGCATCTGCATCTCCAGTGCTAAGCTTTTAGCACATAATAGGTACTCTGTATATAATTCGATTCACTAATTGTAAAATCACAAGATATCTTTTGCATTCCAGAAGCAATGCCTGGCATGTTTTTGTTTTTTAATTTTTAAAAGCTTAACTCATGTATTTTAACAAGATTGCTTCTCAGTTGACTGCATGTCAGACTCACTTGCATGTTAAGTCCCTTTGGTCGTGTCTGACTCTGTGCGACTCCATGGGCTGTAGCCTGCCAGGCTCCTCTGTTCATGAAATTTTCCAGGCAAGAATACTGTAGTGGGCTACCATTTCCTTCTCCGCAAACTTAGTTGGGGAACTTGAAAAAAAAATTAACAACACCTCAGTCCCACACCACACCTGTTAAATCAGAATCTCTGGAGATGAGACCCAGGTATTATTTGAAGAGATCCTTTGATTCTGATCTGCAGCCAGCATGGGAAAAACACAGAGTAACTATCATTCCCTTTTCTTTAAACTCCTTCTCAGCTCCTTTGTTAATCCATTAACATCCTTTAGTGTGATTCCTTTCCAAATGATTTCTGCAAGAAATGTTTCTGGGAAACCAGAGATAGAAAATCCTTGTGGCTCTTACCAACCCACTTCAAACTGGAGTTTGCTTGTGGATCACAAAGCTTGATCTCTAGTCACGTGGATACTTTTATCCACTTGGAATGGGCTCCTTTGGGGCTCCACGAAAACAGACATTTCCTGGGAAATAGTTTATGTGGATGTATCAACCTATGAAACACTGCAGTATTTAGATTTCGCTTATAAGCTTTTGCTTTTTATTCATACTTTGGTTTCCCCTGTTGTCTGATAGCCTCCCAAATATGTGCATGGTATGCTTCCCACTCGTTGAAGTAACTATCAGTTATTTAAACGTTCCTCTTGGATATACTTTCCCTGATCACATTGCCTAAAACAGGGCTTAACCACTGCCTTCACTCACTCTTTCCTTCCTTTGCTTTATTTCTGCCTATATAACTGCACTAATTAACAAGTATATTTCCTTGTTTATGATGTGTTTTCCCCTACTAGAACATAAGCTCCGTAAAAGCCAGGATTGTGACTGTGACTGCTATATCCCGAGCAGTGTTCAGTATTTGTTGAAAAACAATTAAGGGATAAATGAACAGTGTCTGGCAAAGGGTTCGCAAATTGATTTCATTTTCTTTCTTTCTTCCTATTATCCCATAGAATTTTGCTATATCAAAAAGCATCATATAGGAAAAAAAATGTTACTGGCAAAAGGAACTATTTTCATTAATTTAACAGTTTCATTTTTTTCCCAAGTAGTAGTTAGCATACATGCAATATATTTATATTAATTTTAACTTTGATAAAAGTTACCCATAAAAATCGGGCTTCCCCAAGTGTTTCAGTGGTAAAGAATCCATCTGCAATAAGATGTGGTTCGATCCCTGGGTCTGGAAGTTCCCCTGGAGGAGGAAATGAAACCCACTCCAATATTCTTGCCTGAGAAATCCCATGGACAGAGGAGCCTGGGGGGCTGCAGTCCAAGGGGTTGCAAAGAGTTGGACATGACTGAACAACTGAGCACACATGCATCTGTAAAAATATTTCCTGTTCAAAGCAATGTCCCACTAATGTGAGATGTAATTAACAACCATCAGGAATGTCTGGTAATTGCTGCAGGCAAGATTTTTCTTTGGCCTATAGGGAGCTAGTTGAGAGACATTCCTTGAGAGCTTCTTTTGTAAGGTCATTGTAATAGGCTTCATGAGAAGTACAAAATAAGAGGGTTTTCTGCCTGCTAGGACCTTACAATCTGTTTAGAGTTATAAACCAAGTGTATTAAATGTGAGAATAATAAAATTATGAGATACAAAATATAAAATAGATGCAGAATGAAAATTGAATAATATTAGCTTGGGAGATTCTTTCTGTGTATACATCTGTATACACACACACACACATCTCAAATTAGATAAAGCGGCCTAGAACTTCTGGAAACTGAGGTTTTTTTTTTTTTTTTTTTAAGCTGTTTACTTATTTATTTTAGCTGTGTTGGGTCTCTGTTGCTATGTAAGGGCTCCCTCCGGTTGCAGCAAGTGGGGGCTACTCTTTGTTGCCACGTGTGGGCTTCTCACTGCAGCGGCTTCTGCTGTCCTGGAGCATGGGCTCTAGGGTGTGGGGGCTTCAGCAGTTGTAGCAAATGGGTTCAGTAGCTGTGGCCCTCAGGCTCTGGAGCACAGGCTCAGCAGATGTGGCACACGCGCTTAGTTGCTCTCATGTCTCTTCTTCCCTGACCAGGGATTAAATCCGTGTCCTCTGTTGGCAAGCAGATTCTTAAGTACTGGATCACTAGGGGAAGCCCTGTAAACCAAGTTTTAATGCAGAATGTGAACGCAATAAAGAAAATAGATGCATTCCCTTTGGTGCTTTTCTGTTCACAAGCTCTATATTCTTTATCTAACCCGTTTTTAGATTCCGTTCCCTCTTCTTTATAACATGTGACTTCCCTTTTTCTCCTATGGACTTGTAGGTTAAAGTCCAAGCAGCTGCCATGTGAACCATGTAAAAGTTGTCACTTTTATTTGCTAGTAACAGGATGTTATTTATACTGTGACCCAGTTGTTGCTTCTTAAACTACATTGGCTTCTTGAGCTGGATACTGTGTTTGCCCCTTCAGATTGTCTCTTGATATATATATATATATATATATTTCCACTGTGTTCTGTATCCTGGTGGGTTGCCCTATAAGAACTGGTTGGATTCAGCCAGTGGAGAGCATGGGAGGAGATGGACCTGGGGGAAGAGAATGAGGTGAGTATTTGTTCCCCTGGCTTCCAATTTTTTGGTTTGAGTCTTTTCACCAGCCAGCTCTCTGGACACAGCCCTTTTGTCTCCTCGTACCAAGGGCTGCTCATTCCCCTCACTCTTTTGAGTTTAGGGTGATAACATCTCCCACCCTGTAATAAGCCTTGAAGCACTGCACTATCCTTTGTGCTTTCTCTGGATCCTCCAGTTACATTTGCAATCAGTTTGTGTTTTACCTGTTCCCAAAGTACTTTATGTGAGTTTCTATCACATTCCTACTGGGACTCTGATCCCCTTGCCAAGCAGAAAGGGAATCAGAACCTGGAAATTCCAACCCTCTAATCACAGGATTGGTTGGCTCCCCGTAGCAGTCAGGCCCCATCCTTAGGTGCTTTCCAAAAGTCAATTCCTTAACCTAAAAAGATACCTTTAAGCTCTCATTGAAGAAACTGCAAGGGTTTTAGGTGCTTGGTGCCAGAAATGGGGATGGGGACAAAGACCAAATAAGTATTTCTTATCATAAATCACAGTATCGCAAAAGGCAAAATGACACTCTATGTGTGTGAGGGCGTGCATGTATGGCTATATGCTATGATAATGTATGAACACTGTTATAGGCGATAGATAAGCATCATCAAAACAGAGATATTAAACCAGATCACTGGCAATGGAAGAAGACCTTCATGTTTGAGGTGAAGTCAGAGAAACAAAATAGGTGGGAGAGTTGGAGTACTTTTGCAATATTGTCTTGAGAGTAAAGAAAATATACAGAAAATACTAAGGATCATGGATCTATCATGCTGTGTGTTAGGGAGGAGAAACTGAAATATAGGTGAGAAAGCTAAAAAAAAAAACCCAGTGTTGTCTCATTCCAGTCATGTTAAAGATCCTAAACTATGCAACCTTGTGTATCAAATTGGCTGAGATTCTCAGGGAATTTGGGGTTGTATTCTAAACTTAGTGAGGTAAGTAAGCTGATAAAAGTTACTCAAAACAATAGGACATGGCTTTTTTTTTTTTTTTTTCTTTAGGACAATACCCACACTGAGAGTTAGGACTTAATGGAAATAGTTTTAGAAAAGCCTATTATTAGGGAAAAAAAGACAGTTATTTAAACAGTTTTGGACTGTTGTATCATCATTTAAGATGAAAATGGAAAATTAAATTCTGTTTTTCTAATACTGCTAGCTCATTCTTTTGGAATTGTGTGAAAATTAAATGGGACAACTGGAACTGATGATGCCATCCTTGGATACCTATGATCTTGACTTAGAACAGTCTCAGGACTGATCAATAGGTGCCAGGTATCACTCAGATAAAACTGTAGTATAGTCTTCCCTCAGTATCCTAGGGGTATTGGTTCTAGGATCCCCCTCGATACCAAAATCCGCTGATACTCAAGTCCCTTGTATTCTATGAAGTTGTACTTGCATGTAATCTATATACATACTCCTCATACTTTTAATCACCTCTAGAATACTTGTAATGCCCAATACAATGTAGATGCTGTATAAATAGTTGCTGGTGTGTGGCAAATTCAAGTTTTGATCTTTGGAACTTTCTTGAATTTTTTAAAAATTCAAAAAACTTATTTTGGGCCGCGCTTGGTCTCTGATGGTGCACTTGGGCTGCCTCTAGTTGAGAGAGCAGGGGCTCTCACTGTGGGGGCGTCTTTGGTTGCAGTGCACAGGCTCTAGCTGTGCAGGCCTCAGTAACTGCTGCTCGAGGGCTCAGAAGTAGTTGCCTCACAGGCTCTAGAGTGTGGGCTCAGTAGTTGCGGCGTGCAGGCTTAGTTGCTGTGGAATCTTCCTGGACCAGGGATTGAACCAGTGTCCTGTGCATTGCAAGGTGGATTCTTAGCCACTGGACCACCAGGGAAGTACTTGAATTTCTTTTTTTTTCTGAATATTTTTGATCCAATGTTGGTTGAATCTGCAGTGGAACCTGTGGGTACAAGGGCCAGCATTAATTATAAGAACAATACAATTGTCTTGGTTTACTCTAACTCCTGGATTGGAATTGGTCTTATCATGTCATGGTCCTGACATGATATGCCTGCTATTGATTCAAATGTCACATTGGCACATCCTAGCTTGTGGGATTCTCTTTTAATGCTGAAGGGGTGACAGAAGGCTATTTTTGATTTAGATCCCTAGGATATGACAAGACCCTAAAAACTGTGATAAATTTCAAAATGATATGAAAGAAATCTATGATAGTTAATGTATTACCAATACCTAATTGTGGCTTTAAATTTAAATTTGTTGACTAAATAAAGAATATATCAAATTGGTAAAGAAGAACTGAACATGTCTTAAAATTTGGCATTCTTTCTGAAAAACAAGAATTGTAAAGGCTGAGAAATTGCTAATACATTTTCTCTTTTTAAATAGACATTAGATATAATTTTTAAAATTAAAGTGAGAAGTGCAATTCAAATACCACATTAATTTGCACGTTTTCCTTGCTTCCCCAATATTTCACACATACAGTGGTGATATAGTGAGACTTATGTGTTTCTATAGTTTAAAATCCTTTATCCTCAGCAGATTTTAATATGTATTTCTAAAGACCAGACATCATCACTTTTAAATATTTGAACAGAAAATTGCATAGGAGAAATACTTGATTGTCTTGGACATTTTTATTCATGTATTACTGCAGATCTTTAACTTATCTTTCTGAATTAGAAGTGTTAATACTCAGTGTTTCACAAGTTTCTGTCATTTTAGCAAATAACTAATAGAAGAAAGAACTCCCTATGTATGCTCTGAAAATGTGCAAGTTTCAATTCTTGAAAATTGTCTGCTGGTGGTGGCTCAGAGGTTAAAGTGTCTGCCTGCAATGAGGGAGACCAGGGTTCGATCCGTGGATCGGGAAGATCCCCTGGAGAAGGAAGTGGCAACCCACTCCAGTATTCTTGCCTGGTAGGCTACAATCCACTGGGTTGCAAAGAGTTGGACACGACCGAGCTACTTCAAAGTACTATTAACAACTCAATAACAAAAAGACAACCTAATTAATAAATGGACAAAAGGTTTGAATTGACCTTTCTCCAAAGAAGATAAATGTCTAACAAACACAGGAAAACATGATCAATGTCATTAGTCATTAGGGAAATGCAAATCATTATAATCAGTATAATCATTAAAAAAAAAGAAAAATGTTTTTGAAGATGCAGAGAATTTCAAATTCTCATACGTTGTTGGTGGGATTGTAAATGCTACAGCCACTGTGGCAAACAGATTGTTCCTCAGTAACTTAAATATAGAATTACCAAATGGCCCAACAATTTCACTCTTAGGTATAGACACAAAGAAACTGAAAATAGGTATTCAAATAATAACCTGTATATGAATTTTCATAGTAGCTCTTCACAGAGGAGCCTGGTTGGCTAGTCCATAGACTCCCAAGGAGTCGGATATGACTGAATATCTGAGCACAGACACACACAAGTGATTCACTTTGCTGTACACCTGAAACTAACACAACATTGTAAATCAACTATACTATAGTAGAAAATTTAAAAATTGTCTAGTCATTGATTCAAATATCCTTCTTTTGAGTTGACCATGTATACTTACCCATTGTATATAATGGAAGAGACTTCACTGCTTTTCGAAATAATTTTTCTGTATTCAGATGAAATAATGCCCTTCTGCTGCTGCTAAGTTGCTTTAGTCATGTCTGACTCTGTGAGACCCCCCAGATGACAGCCTACCAGGCTCCTCTGTCCCTGGGAGTTTCCAGGCAAGAGTACTGGAGTGGGTTGCCACTGCCTTCTCCGAATGCCCTTCTGCTCCTGCTGCTGCTAAGTCGCTTCAGTCGTGTCTGACTCTGTGAGACCCCATAGACAGAAGCCCACCAGGCTCCCCCATCCCTGGGATTCTCCAGGCAAGAACACTGGAGTGGGCTGCCATTTCCTTCTCCAATGCATGAAAGTGAAAAGTGAAAGGGAGGTCGCTCAGTTGTGGCGGATTCTTAGTGACCCCATGGACTACAGCCCACCAGGCTCCTCCATCCATGGGATTTTCCAGGCAAGAGGACTGGAGTGGGGTGCCACTGCCTTCTCTGGAATGCCCTTCTGAGTGAGTACCAAATAGACATGAAAATGTGCATTGACATTGATTTCATGCCAAACATGTGAATCATGTGATTGGGATTCCTATAGACTTGAACTCAGTGAAGTCTCGTGTTATCATACTAATGCTGTATTTCAGGTGACAGGTATGGAGTGAAGGTAGGGATCCAAGGGACAGGTTTTAGAGTTAAGTGGAACCATATTCTAGCTTTTCTAATACCAAATGTGGGACTTCAGGCAAGGTAGTGTAGTTCCCCAAATTTCAATTTCCTTACTAGTAAAATGAGGATAATACCTATTTTACTCTCATGTTGTAAGAATTGAAGGAGTATATACAAATGAAAAGTAGTTATCACTGGACTCAGCATATAGTAAATGTTCAGTATGGTAACTACTATTTTAAAAAGAACTTTTGTATTCCCCTCTTTTAAAAGAAAGATTCATTTATTTATTTTTGGCTGTGCTGGGTCTTCACTGCTACAAACGCTTTTCTCTAGTTGTTGCAAGCAGGGGCTACTCTCTAGTTGCCGTGCTCTGGCTTCTCATTGCAGTGGCTTCTCTTGTTGCAAAGATCAGGCTATAGGCACCCTGGCTTCAGTAGCTGTGGCTCCTGGGCTTAGTTGCCCCAGAGCAGGAGGGATCTTATTGGACTGGGGATCCAACCTGTCCTCTGCATTGGTAGGCAGATTCAAAATCACTAGACCATCAGGGAAGTCCCAGTAACTGGTTTTAAGACAGGATTATATATACTTTTTCTAATGCAATCCTTTTATAAATTTTGTTAAGTACTCACCTTCAGTGGGAAGGAAGTCCAATCATCCTGCCTCAGCAGAATTCTGATTGGGAGGGTGTCTTTTGAGGTGCTGACTAGATTCTGGCACGGAGTGGTAATTCTGATTAAACGAAGAAGTCATCAGTTAAAGCAGTCACCTCCCTATTTCCACAGTTCTCCCCACCCCACCGCAGCTCTCCACGTGCTCTGCAATCTTTACAGCAGAGGACAGTGATCTAGCCTGTGGTAGAACCCGATTGCTAGCACAACGCGCATCTCCTTATGAAACTCATTACAAGTAGGACGTGTTTCAATGACAGAAAAAGAGGAGGTTATTTCTTATTCAAAGTTGATAAAGAAAGAAAGCAGGAAGGAAGGAAGGGGAAAAAAAGGAAGAAAAAAAGAGAATGAACAATAAAGAAAGCTGGCCGTTTTTTTCTTTAACCACGCTCCAAATTACTAATTTCAAACTGGTCCGAGGATTCAAACTGCGGAGAATGCGGGTCACACTCCCTCTGATACGCAGCCAACTGCATAAAGAAGTTGACATAAAAAAAGGAAATCATGACTCTTGCAAAACAGAAGACAAAGGCGCACAAGGGATCATAATTCCAATGGGAAACCTGCTCGACAGTCCCAGCTCAGCACAAGGCTTTCCACATCTCCTAGACATCAGTCAGCTGGTTGTCAGCTGTACGTAAAGCAGTTTTGCTAAAGGGTGTGAAGAAAAAATTTAAGTGTAAAACTTATTCCTGATCCTCAAGGAGCGCTGGAGGGATTAGCCCTGTAACTAACACTCCAGGGCGGTCAATGAAACGTGACAAAAGAGTTGGCAAGGGTCTTGAAGGCGGAGGAATTCACAGTTAGGGATCATTTGGGGCTAGGAGCTTGTCAAGAAAGGCTTTAAGAAGTGGGGTGTAAGCTAGGCGCCAAGTAGCGGCTGGTAGTGTTTTAGGTTGATGGGAAGTCGTGGGGTGGTGGGTTGAATACTGACCAGGGCACTCAAGGGTGCGGTGCAGGGCGGACGGGACTAACTCCTGCGGCCCAGGACGCGTGCGCCACCAACGCTCGCGCCGGGCGCGCAGCCCGTGGGAAGCCAGCCAGGACCCGCGAGCGCGAGACCCCGCGCGCCAAGGCGGGAAAAAGCTGGCGCATGCGCGGCTCGGGGCTTCGGGCTCGCCAGGATGGGGAAGAGGAGGTGGAGTTTCCTAGAGGGAACTTGACCCGTTAGCAGCCGCGGCAATGGCGGCGCGGTCGCCGCCCTCACAGCTCCCTCCGCCCCCGGCGCGACACTTGGGGCCCTGGTCCCCACGTGTTGGGCGGGGAGCTGTGGCACACGCAGTGCGCAGCGAGACCTCGGGTCTTGAGGGTGCAGCGCGGGAGCGCGTCGTGGACAAAAGCGATTTACCCTGGCGGGGCGAAGAAGGGTCAGAGGGCCAGCGAGGGCCAGCGGGGACAGCTCCGGCTCAGGCTCCCCTCCTCAGCGCGCCCATGGGGTCCATGCGGCTAGAGGGCATCTCGGTAGAGGAGGCGATGGTGACCCGGACGCAGCTGCTGGAGGAAGAGCTGAGCAGCGTAAAGGAGGAGCTGGCCCTGTGTCAGGTATCGAAGTGGCCGCCGGCCTTTCCCCTCCACGGCGGGGCTGGGGCCGCGTCCCTCTCCCTCTGCTGCGTCTGTGTCGCTGCGCGGGTTTAGGACCCACCCATCTCTGCCCGGCGGCGCTGCGTCCCGGCTCCCACGCCCCGCCGGGCCCGCTGCTCGCTGCTGAGGGAGGCGGCCGCGCCCAGCGAGGCGACCTCTGGCTCCTGCCCTTCTCTGGACCTTGGCCGGGCAGGGACAGCCTCGGCTGTCCCTGGTTTGGGTGGTTTGGTTGCCTTCACTTGGATCCCACCAAAACGGGCGGACGCACCCCACCGTCCCTAAGTTCAAGTTCTCTGTTGACTGTAGTGGTACTTGGTGCAGTAGGAGTGCAGTCTCAGAGCTGAAATGTGGAACAGGAAAGTGGAAGCACTTTCATTGAAATAAAACCCATCGATGAAGGAGCCTGTTTTTAATCATCAGATCCACACTTGCCCTTGTTCCTATGTAAAACTGAAGTTTTAAAAACAGATCAATAATTTTTAGGGAGTCTCAGGCTGGGAATTTTCACACATAGTAGAGGATGCTAGATATTTATTAACCAACTATGTTAACTAGTGAGAAATGTTAATTTCATGTCATGTTGCCTGTGAAAAGCATTTACTAAATCAATTACCTTAACATTACTTTCCGGTTATTTGTATAGTTTGTGAGTACCAAAGGTGGCTTGAGTACTCACGTTCAGGAAGTTTTGTATCCTTACCACCATCTCTTTTATGATTTTACCAGAACCTTTGACAGGATTGGGTGACTAAATGTTGGGAATTTACTCAACAGTAGATCTTTGAGTCACTCTGTCTCAAGATAGAACCCATTAAGACATGCTGAACAGCAAGGTAACTATAAATTATCATGTTTAGATTAATAAAAATTCATAAATTTCATTCTCACGGTTTGTTCTATTTGATTCTGTTGTCCCTTTTGTAGGATTTTCCTGACTGGGTCAAGAATGTAAAACCAGAAGTCTTGTTCAATCTGGAATGTTTAATCACTAAGTTGTATACAACTCTTTTGTGACCTCTTGGACTGTAGCCCACGGGCTCCTCTGTCCATGGAATTCTCCAGGCAAAAATACTAGAGTGGGTTGCCATTTCCTTCTCCAGGGGATCTTCCCAACCCAGGGATCGAACCCATGTCTCTTGTATCTCCTGGATTGCAGACAGATTCTTTACCACTGAGCCACCTGGGAAGCACTAAAGTTGATTATGTCTTTGTTTAAACAAATAGGGGAGTTATTATGTGACTTCTTCCTTTTCAATGTCTTATTTTCAATGTTCTATTTCTAGTCTTTAGTGGTTAACGAGCATAGGGATAAACAAAAGACTTGTTTAGTTGCTAAATCACATCTAACGTTTTTGCGACTTCATGGACTGTACCTCACCAGGCTCCTCTGTCCATGTGTTTTACGAGGCAAGAATACTGGAATGAATTGCCATTTCCTTCTCCAGGGGATCTTCCTGACCCAGGGTTCGAACCCATCTCTCTTGTTTGGCAGGCAAATTCTTTTCCACTGAGCCACCAGGGAAACCCACCCTTCATCTTATTGTTCAGTGACCAAATTGTGTCTGACTCTTTACAACCCTGTGGACAGGCTCCCATGTCCTTTACTATCTCCTGGGGTTTGCTCAGGTTCATGGCCATTGAATCGACGATGCTATCTAACAACCTCATCCTCTGCCGACCCCCTTCTCTTTTGCTTTGCGTCTTTCCCAGCATCAGGGTCTTTTCCAGTGAATTAGCTCTTCGCATCAGGTGGCCAAAGTATTAGAGCTTCAGCTGCAGCATCAGTCTTTCCAGTGAATATTCAGAGTTGATTTCCTTTAGGATTGATAGATTTGATCTCCTTGTAGTCCAAGGAACTCTCAGGAGTCTTCTCCAGCACCACAGTTTGAAAGCATCAATTCTTCGGTCCTCAGCCTTCTTTATGGTTCAACTCTCACATCTGTACATGATGACTGGAAAAATCATAGTGTTGACTGTATGTACTTTGTCGGCAAAGTAATGTCTCTGCTTTTTAATATGCTGCCTAGGTTTGTCATGGCGTTCCTTCTAAGGAGCAAACATCTTTTAATTTCATGGTTGCAGTCACTGTCTGCAGTGATTTTATAGCCCAAGAAAAGAAAATCTGTCACTGCTTCCAGTTCCCCCCATCTCTATTTGCCATAAAGTGATGGAACCAGATGCCATGATCTTAGTTTTTTGAATGTTGAGTTTTAAGCCAGCTTTTTCATCTCCTCTTTCACCTTCATCAAGAAGCTCTTTCCTTAGGGTAAAGATGTAAATCCATGATGAAGGCCTCCTTAATTTGAGATAGCTTTACCCGTATCTTCTACACCTTTTCACCCCCACCCCTTACTCCATATTTTCCATAGTTGTGTCCTTAGCTAGATAAGGAACTAATATATTTACTTTTGTGACTGCTTTGATTGAGAAATCAGTCTGTTGGAAATAGCCCAATGACCCTCTCTCCCAATCCATTTACTATTATATTCTTTAAAAATGTGGCTAGGCAGATGTAAGAATTGAGATGGTCATAGTTGGCCTAAAACAATGGTTCTTGAGATTATTAGTATTGATACTTTTAGATGATCATAGGCATTTCAGTAATGTGAGATGAGGTTGGCAGTATCTGATACCATAAAGTTTCAGTTAAGTCATACTCCTGCTCTTTGGGAAACTTGGAAGACATAATAATGAATTGTTTTATAAAAGGCATTTAAATAATTAAAGATTCATTTTCATAATTTTCAAATTAGTTCTTCCACTTACTCATTCAAATGAACCCTTTGTTTGCCACAACTATCAACAATTATACCCAAAATAAATTCATTTTATGTCACCATAATAGGAATATACACATTCACATACTGTCATAAAGAACATTTTACCCTGTGTGTCATGAACACTGATATTTTCTTTTAAAGTCTTTTATTTAAGAAAGTGCTGCTAAATTAATATATTAAATTCATTTCAAAATAAATGGTCGTTTCAAATGACCAAGTAATGAGTCAAATAGGCAGTTTGGGAAAAAGCACTCTGTTAATTAGTCTCTGGTCATAAGTTGCAGCATCCTTTAAGTTGTTTTTCCCCCACATTTAACTTCAGTTCAGTCACTCAGTTGTGTCCAACTCTTTGCGACCCCATGAATCGGAGCATGCCAGGCCTCCCTGGCCATCACCAACTTCTGGAATTTACCCAAACTCATGTCCTTTGAGTCGGTGATGCCATGTAACCATCTCATCGTCTGTTGTCCCCTTCTCCTCCTGCCCTCAATCTTTCCCAACATCAGGGTCTTTTCAAATGAGTCAGCTCTTTGCATCAGGTGGCCAAAGTATTGGAGTTTCAGCTTCAACATCAGTCCTTCCAATGAACACCCAGGACTGATCTCCTTTAGGATGGACTGGTTGGATCTCCTTGCAGTCCGAGGGACTCTCAAAAGAGTCTTCTCCAACTCTGCAGTTCAAAAGCATCAATTCTTCGGCACTCAGCTTTCTTTATAGTCCAACTCTCACATCCATACATGACTACTGGAAAAACCATAGCCTTGACTAGATGGACCTTTGTTGACAAAGTCATGTCTCTGCTGTTTCATATGCTGTCTAGATTGGTCATAACTTTCCTTCCAAGGAGTAAGCATCTTTTAATTTCATGGTTGCAGTCACCATCTGCAGTGATTCTGGAGCCCAGAAAAATAAAATCAGCTACTGTTTCCACTGTTTTCCCATCTATTTGCCATGAAGTGATGGGACTGGATGCCATGATCTTAGTTTTCTGAATGTTGAGCTTTAAGCCAACTTTTTCACTCTCCTCTTTCACTTTTATCAAGAGGCTCTTTAGTTCTTTTTCACTTTCTGCCCTAATGGTGGTGTCATCTGCATATCTGAGGTTATTGATATTTCTCCCAGCAACCTTGATTCCAGCTTGTGCTTCTTCCAGCCCAGCATTTCTCATGATGTACTCTGCATATAAGTTAAATAAGCAGGCTGACAATATACAGCCTTGATGTACTCCTTTTCCTATTTAGAACCAGTGTGTTGTTCCATGTCCAGTTCTAACTGTTGCTTCCTGACCTGCATACAGGTTTCTCAAGAGGCAGGTCAGGTGGTCTTGTATTCCCATCTCTTTCAGAATTTTCCACAGTTTATTGTGATCCACACTGTCAAAGTCTTTGGCATAGTCAATAAAGCAGAAATAGATGTTTTTCTGGAACTCTCTTGCTTTTTCGATGGCAATTTGATCTCTGGTTCCTCTGCCTTTTCTAAATCCAGCTTGAACATCAGGAAGTTCACGGTTCACATATTGCTGAAGCCTGGCTTGGAGAATTTTGAGCATTACTTCACTAGCTTGTAAGATGAGTGCAATTGTGCAGTAGTTTGAGCATTCTTTGGCATTGCCTTTCTTTGGGATTGGAATGAAAACTAACCTTTTCCAGTCCTGTGGCTGCTGCTGTTTTCCAAATTTGCTGGCATATTGAGTGCAACACTTTCACAGCATCAACTTTTAGGATTTGAAATAGCTCCACTGGAATTCCATCCCACCTCCACTAGCTTTGTTCATAGTGATGCTTCCTAAGGCCCACTTGACTTCACATTCCAGGATGTCTGGCTCTAGGTGAGTGATCACACCATCATGATTGTCTGGGTCATGAAGATCTTTTTTGTATAGTTCTTCTGTGTATTCTTGGCACCTCTTCTGAATATCTGCTTCTGTTAGCTCCCTACCATTTCTGTCCTTTATTGTGCCCATCTTTGCATGAAATGTTCCCTTGTATCTCTAATTTTCTTGAAGAGATCTCTAGTGTTTCGCATTCTATTGTTTTCCTCTATTTCTTTGCACGAGGAAGGCTTTCTTATCTCTTCTTGCTGTTCTTTGGAACTGTGAATTCAAATGGGTATATCTTTCCTTTTCTCCTTTGCTTTTCGCTTCTCTTCTTTTCACAGCTATTTGTAAGGCCTCCTCAGATGGCCATTTTGCCTTTTTGCATTTCTTTTTCTTAGGGATGGTCCTGATCCCTGTCTCCTGTACAACGTCACGAACCTCCATCCATAGTTCATCAGGCACTCTGTCTATCATATCTAGTCCCTTAAATCTATTTCTTACTTCCATTGTATATTCATAAGGGATTTGATTTATGTCATATCTGAATGGTCTAGTGGTTTTCGTCACTTTCTTCAATTTAAGTCTGAAAATTTAACTTAAAGGAATTCAATTATATATACTTGGTGAAGAGAAAGAAAGGGATTCCATGTACTGTTTCAGTCTATCAGGATGATTCAGAATTAAGCATGTAACTCTGTTCCAAGTGTTTCTCTTAATATGAATATCTCATCTTACTCTATGTAATTGTGATATTTCAACTTTTTTTCATATGGTCCCAGGTTAGCAAGCAACATACATATACTTCCCTGGTGGCTCAGATGGTAAAAGCGTCTGCCTACAATGCAGGAGACCAGGATTCGATCCCCGGGCGGGAAGGTCCCCTGGAGAAGGAAATGGCAACCACTACAGTACTCTTGCCTGGAAAATCTCATGGATGGTGGAGCCTGGTAGGCTACAGTCCATGGGGTTGCAAAGAGTCGGACACAGCTGAGCAACTTCACTTTCACAATGCATACACTTACCTGAAGAAAAAGTGATTAATTGTGGGAAGAAAAGTTGTGGTACCACAATTTGAGAGCATCAGTTCTTTGATACTCAGCCTTCTTAATGGTCCAACTCTCACATCCATAGATGACTACTGGAAAAACCACAGCTTTGACTATACGGACGTTTGTCGGCAAAGAAATATCTCTGCTTTTGGATATGCTGTTTATCATAGGTTTGTCATAGCGTTTCTTCCAAGGGGCAAGTGTCTTTTAATTTCTTGGCTACAGTCACCATCAGCAGTGATTTTGGAGCCCAAGAAAATAAAGTCTGTCATTGTTTCCATTGTATTCCCATCTATTTGCCATGAAATTATGGAACCAAATGCCATGATCTTAGTTTTTTGAATGTTGAGTTTTAAGCCAGCTCTTTTCTCTTTCACCTTCATCAAGAGGCTTTTCAGTTCGTTTTTGCCTTTTTCCATTAGGGTATCATTTGCATATCTGAGTTTGTTGATATTTCTGCCAGCAGTCTTGATTCCAGCTTGTGATTCATCTAGCCTGGTATTTCACATGATGTACTCTGCATAGAAGTTAAGTAAACAGGGTGATAGTATACAGCCTTGTCATACTCCTTTCTCAATTTTGAACCACTCATTTTTTCCGTGTCTGGTTTTAAAAGTTGCTTCTTGATCTGCATACAGATTTCTCAGGAGAAAAGGTGGTCTGGTATTCCTGTCTCTTTAAGAATATTTCACAGTTTGTTGTGATCCACAGAGTCAAAGGCTTAGCATAGTCAGTGAAGTAGAAGTAGATGGTTTTCTGGAATTCCCTTGCTTTCTATACCATCCAGTGAATTTTGGCAATTTGATCTCTGGTTCCTATGCCTTTTCGAAACCTAGCTTGTCTGTTCACATACTGCTGAACCTAGCTTGGAGGATTTTGGGCATAACCTTACTAGCATGTGGAATGAACACAATTGTATGGTATTTGAACATTCTTTGGCATTGCTCTCTTTTGAACTGGAGTGAAAACACCTTTTCCAGTCCTGTGGCCACTGTTTAGTTTCCCAGATTTCCTGACAGATTGAATGCAGCACTTTTAACAGCATCTTTTAATGCAGCACTTTTAGCATTTTAAATATCTCAGTTGGATTTCCTGCATTCCTGTGTCTATATTGGAAGACCTAAGTCAATTGAAAATTTTCAATGACACATATTTCATTGGCAGAATTCAGTCATAGAGACCGTAGGTAAGAGAGGCCAGTCTTTTAGTTGACAGCAAAGAGCTAAAATGAGTTCTGTCACTAAGAGGAAGGGGATAATGGATGATGGAGACAGAAATATATGCCATACAAGTAATCCCAAACAAATAAACAACCAGCAAATATAGTATTATGAAATGTGATTTGAAAAGCCATTAAACAGGCTAAGCAGTTATGAGAGACTTGTGGGTTTTGGTGTCTGTAGGGAAGACTTTCTTGAAGAGGTAACATTTAAACAATGTCTTGAGTGAAGTGAAGTAATAATGTACATGAAAATCTGATAGATGTTATATGTACGAAGGACCTGGTACCACGGAGCAAGAAGGTTCTTGTGAACAAGAGTGATAGGTGAGGTTGGAGAGGTGTATATAGGGTCAGATAGTATGGAATCATGTGGCTTTGATAGAATCTGGATTGTTTTCCTAATGTAACAAATCTATTAGAAGATTTTAGCTGTCAGGAGCCCATGGGGCTATTGTAGAGAACTAGGCAAGAATCCCAGGGACAGGGGAGCCTGGTGGGCTGCCGTCTATGGGGTCGCACAGAGTTGGACACGACTGAAGTGACTTAGCAGCAGCAGCAGCAGGCAAGAAGTGGAGTTGACTTAGACTAGGATGATGGTGGTGAAAGTATTTAGAATTGGGATATATTTTGTAGGTAAGTCTAATGGGATTTACTAATGGTTTGGATATGAAATGTGAAGAAACAGAGCAACCAAGATTGACTCCAGATCTTAAGTCTTTGAACACTGAGTAGGTGGTGGGGTCATTTTCAGAGAGGCAGAGGCCAGGTTTGAGAGAATAGGAAGTCAAGAACTTTATTTTGGATAGGACCTTGAAAAATGATTTTAGCATTATGTTGGGGAGGGAAATCTGACTGGGGAGGTTACAGAGTGAATGGGGATGAGGAAAAGAGACAGTGATTGTAAGCAACACTTTTAAGGAATTTTGCTGAAAAGGGCAGCTGAAAGGTGGATCAGTAACTAGAGGACAATCTCATTTTGGAACAAATTTACCTTGATATTCAGCATTTCAATATTTGCATCGTTAAATGTGGGTTACAGGTGTAAGAAGTTTTTAAAATTAAGCTTTCCTATTCTACTTTTCAAGAATCTGTTTTATCGTTAAAGAACTACGGGTCAAGAAATTATGTTTTTAAATTTTTAATTTAAGGCAGTATCTTACCTGATTTGCTATAGCTACAAAGCAATGCATTTAAAATGTTTTTTATTTCTTTAAGGCTGATAAAGAATTTGTATGGTCTTTGTGGAAACGCCTCCAGGTGACAAATCCAGATGTCACACAAGCAGTCAGTTTGGTTGTGGAAAGGTGAGTTACTAAGTTCTTTTTCTATTGGTATTTCATTTATCGAATTTATTTCTTTTCATTATTAAAATTAACACTTAGCGTTAATCTCCTGAAGAGATTCATTTGATTTCCAGAGGAAAGTTCAGCATGATATTATAGTTATTTGACTTATTTCAAGGTGTGTCAGTTTGCTAAGTACAGCTAAGCCTTATCTTCTGCTCATATTCTGACATATTTGGGAAGTTTGCAGGTAAGAGATCTAACTACGACCTCTACACTATGTGTGTGTGTGTATTTACGTGTGTGTTTTGAGCTTTTTCTGCTCACCGTTAAAAACTGGAGAAGTTCCTGTTGTTTGGCTTCAGAGACTGCCCCTGTAGGTACATTCCTAGACATGATCTTTCCTAGACATGGCTCAGTTTTTTTCCCCTAAGATAATTGGAGTGTGTACTTGAGAGCCTGAGATGACCTTGCCGGAATAGAGTAAGTGTTCTGGAATAGGTTGAGAGATTTCGCTCAGCACTCTATTACTCTGTAGGGGATGCCCAGTCATTTAACTATAGATTATTGGGCCTCTCCTTGGTCATTAGAAACAGTGGAGTGATGCTGGGTACTCTTTATCAAACATTTGGTATACAGTAGTCCCATGACACTTAACATAGCAATTAAAACACTTGCTTTCCTATTAAATGGATTTCATTACATTTTGTAAATGAGAAGCTAAGCATATGGTTGCCTTTTCTTTTTTCTTTATTGGAATTATGATTATATAATCTGAATATCATTTTGTGATAACTTGAACTATATTCACCTTTGGAGTTTCTAGCCCTGGGATCATTCTAACATTGTCTGGAATTTGACTTTGAAAAATCTGTGATACATGCCTATGTTTAATTTTAGCATTCTTGATTATTGTGAACTTCTAAATAGTTTCTTTTCATGGTCCTGTATGTCTGATTCATCAATCAGTTTTTCCCTTTGGATAAGCAGAGTTAAGTCTTTTGTTGAAGTACCTTTGTTAGTTCCTCAATCTTTCTTGAAATTAAATGTGATCCCTTTCAGTTTCTCTGTTTTTTAGTAGAATAGACCTTTAAAAGATATATTCTTGGGATTTCTTTTGTCATTTCTGTGATTCTTTCATTATACTTCTCTCCTTTTATTTGTATATATTTTTTACAACTTTTAAAGCTATTCTTAATTTTTCCTTCATTCTTGGTTGAGACAGAAACAATAAAATAATTTAAGGCCATTTTTCTCATTCTTTAAGATTTGTATTTTTCACATTTTATAACATATATAATATATGGTCACATAAAAGTATATCAAGAATTTATAAATAAATATACATGTATGTTTTGGGGTGAGTACTCAGAAGCCTTTTGCTTATAACGTAGGTAATGGGAAATTTTGGAGGTTTTTGCTTTACAGACATGATCTTCAAAACTTTATATTTGGAGAATTTATTAAAATGCAGATGTTCAAGCTGGATTTAGCAAAGGCAGAGGAACCAGAGATCAAATTGCCAACATCCGCTGGATCATTAAAAAAGCAAGAGAATTCCTGGAAAACATATACTTCTGCTTTATTGACTAAGCCAAAGCCTTTGACTATGTGGATCACAACAAACTGTGGAAAATTATTTAAAAGATGGGAATACCAAACCACCTTACCTGCCTCCTGAGAAATCTGTATGCAGATTGAGAAGCAACAGTCAGAACTAGACATGAAACAGCAGATTGGTTCCAAATCAGGAAAGGAGTACGTCAAGGTTATATATTGTCATCCTGCTTATTTAACGTATATACAAAGTACATCATGTGAAATGCTGGGCTGGATGCAGCACAAGCTGGAATCAAGATTGCTGGGAGAAATATCAATAACCTCAGATATGCAGATAACACCACCCTTAAGGCAGAAAGCAAAGAAGAACTAAAGAGCCTCTTGATTAAAGTGAAAGAAGTGAGTGAAAAAGTTGGTTTAAAACTCAACATTCAGAAAACTAAGGTCGTGGCATCCAGTCCCATCACTTCATGGCAAATAGATGGGGAAACAATGGAAACAGTGACAGACTTTCTTTTTGGAGGCTCCAAAATCACAGCAGACGGTGAATGCAGCCATGAAATTAAAAGGCACTTGCTCCTTGGAAGAAAAGCTATGACCAACCTAGACAGCATATTAAAAAGCAGATATATTACTTTGCCAAAAAAGGTCTGTCTAGTCAAAGCTATGGTTTTTCTAGTCGTTGTGTATAGATGTGAGAGTTGGACTGGAAAGAAAGCTGAGCGCCGAAGAATTGATGCTTTTGAACAGTGGTATTGGAGAAGATTCTTGAGAGTCCCTTGGACTGCAAGGAGATCCAACCAGTCCTTCCTAAAGGAATTCAATTCTGAATATTTATTGGAAGGACTGATGCTGGAACTGAAGCTCCAATACTTTGGCCACCTGATGGGAAGAACTGACTCATTTGAAAAGACCCTGATACTGGGAAAGATTGAAAGTGGGAGGAAAAGGGGACGACAGAGGATGAGATGGTTGGATGGCATCAGTGACTCCATCGTCATGAGTTTGAGTAAGCTCCTGGAGTTGGTGATAGACAAGGAAGCCTGGCGTGCTACAGTCCATGGGGTTGCAAAGAGTTGGACATGACTCAGTGACTGAATTGAACTGATTAAAATGGAAGAGGAGACCCAGGAGTCTTTAAACTTTCCAGGTAATTCTGATGTCCATAGATCATATGATTAGATACCTTGGAATTCAAATTGACCTTTAAAATTGGAAACCTGTAATTTGCATTTCTAATTTTATAATTACATAAATATTTCTTTCATTGTGAACCATGTAACATGTTTGGACTTGATATAGGAAATAGTATGATTAAAGAAAGAATATTCTAAGTGTCAATGTCAAATAGAATTTCTTTTTTATAGTCCATTAATTACCCAAATTTTTCTACATTCAAGTCATTTTATATTTGTGCCTTGGTCTTCCTAGACAACATTTTTTCTCCCTAGTATTTCACATTGCTTTTCTTTTCTAGTGTTTCTTACCATAAAGAATGTCAGTGTTCAAACATTTAAATGGTGGGCTGAAGACATTCTTCCTTGGGCCCTTGGTTTATGGTATGAATTTTGGCCAATTGGTTTTTAAACCTACTCATAGCTATCATCTGGGATTTCTTTTTATTGCACTCCTGATCTAGTTCCAGAGTTTCTAGAATCACACATCTTTTTTTGTTGTTGTTGGATTATATTTTTGAAGTTTTTTTTCTCAGGAGGGATGCATAAGTGGTTCATTTTCTGACTCCTTATATGCCCAAAATGTCTTTTGTACTTAACATTTGATTGATAGTTTAGGTGAAGATAAATTTTAAGTCCATCTAATGTCCCTGAGATTTTTTTAAAGTATAGCATTGGTGTTACCAAGTGTGTTTGTGATCCCAGTGCAAGTGAAATTCTTACTTCTTTCTATGTAGCTTGCTTGAAGTTTTTAGGATTCTCTCTCTATATTTTTAAATTTCAGCATTGTTTATTAATTTGAACCTTTTAAAAATTCAGAATTCTCAGCCTTTGTGAGGTTCTTTCAACATCAAGACTTAAGATTTTATTTTAATTGAAGAAAAATATGATTCTCATATTTTCCTCCTTGTCTGTTCTTCACACTCTTAAAGGTTGGACCTTCTGGACTTGGCCTTCTTTTCTATCTTATTTTCTGTCTTTTAATTTTATCTCCTGAGTTTTATTATGTTTTATTGCATCAATATAATTCTGTTCTTTAATTTTAGAAGTCAAATTTTTATTTCTAAGGTTTTTCTTATTTGGTTTTTACTTTTTCATAAGTCTTCTTTAAAAGAATGACTTTTTTATGTTTTTGATTATAATTTTTAAGTTCTTTTCTGTTTCTGACATTATCTTTGTTTCCTGTTAGATAACTTTTATTCCTACTTTTTTACTTTAATGCTGATGGTTTCCTTCAAGTGTATGATGGTTCTTTACTAACTGTTGTATTTTTGTGTGAAAGTGTAAATTGCATAATGGAGAAATGTTGCTTTTAATGAATTTACTTTGCATTTTTCTATATTTACCAAAATGTTTCTCCTCTGAATGAGAGGATTGACTGTGGATATTGTGTAAGAGAAGAGAGCAGACTATCAACAAGCTTTCCTGAGGGATGTATGGCAAATGGGCTTCACTGTACAGAATGAAAAGTAGACTCTTAAGTCATTCCCTTTTCTGATTGTATTGTTTGTCCCAGCAACCATAGTGGGGATCTTTTTCAGGAACATGGTTCTTTTGAGTAGTCTTGGGCCATTTATTGTAGGCAAATATTGCAGGTAGCTCTTCTGAACATGGATGAATAGGAAGCCCAGATTTTTGATTAATGGTTCTTTAGTTAGTCATCTTGATCCGGTACTTACTAATTGGGTAATTAGAGCTTCTCTGGGCCTCTTCCAGAAAAACTAGCTTCCTCTTCCATTACAGACACTGTGTAGATTTTTGTTTTTCTCTTGTGGATTTGTCTCTGTGAGTCCATCCTTCTGTTAGTCAGATATTTGTCCATTTTGGACCCCTCTACTTATTTCTGGCTAGTCAAGGCTATGGTTTTTCCAGTGGTCATGTATGGATGTGAGAGTTGGACTGTGAAGAAGGCTGAGCGCCGAACAATTGATGCTTTTGAACTGTGGTGTTGGAGAAGACTCTTGAGAGTCCTTGGACTGCAAGGAAATCCAACCAGTCCATTCTGAAGGAGATCAGCCCTGGGATTTCTTTGGAAGGAATGATGCTGAAGCTGAAACTCCAGTACTTTGGTCACCTCATGCGAAGAGCTGACTCATTGGAAAAGACTCTGATGCTGGGAGGGATTGAGGGCAGGAGGAGAAGGGGACGACAGAGGATGAGATGGCTGGATGACATCACTGACTCGATGGATGTGAGTGTGAGTGAACTCCGGGAGCTGGTGATGGACAGGGAGGCCTGGCGTGCTGCAATTCAAGGGGTTGCAAAGCGTCGGACACGACTGAACAACTGAACTGAACTGAACTGATTTCCAGGCTAGGAGACTCAAGGCGGTATGATTTAGGCATGTCAGTGCCATGTCGGTTCATTTTTTCAAGAGGAATATAATTACCATTTTCTTCAAGAGAAGATAATATTTTTGGAATTATAATATCTTTCATTTTGATATGTCATCTTATTTGACCAGTATCTTACTGTACATTACAGTTACTTTATTTTTTAAAAAAATTTTATGATGATTTTTCATGATGAATGGCCTTGTGGATAAAGTTTTATCTACAAGGATAAATGGTCTTAACCAGTGGTGCTACTGACAGAGTAGATAAAGGTGGGAAATGCTAAACATCCTGAATTAAATAGGATGCTCTTGCTCAATTAACTAACCCTTGGAGATATTGGGTGTTCATTCTAGACCACTGTTTTAAAGTGAATAGTGAAATAAAATAAGTCACACCAATTATTTGTTTTCAAGTGTATATAAAAGTTATGTTTATACTATACTGTAGACTATTAAGTGCACAACATTATTATGTCTAAAAACAATGTACATAATTTAAATATATTGCTAAAAAATGCTCTCATCTGAGCCTTCAGTGAGTTATACATTTTTTGCAATAGTGACATCAAAGATCACTCACTGATCACACATCATCATAACAAATATAATAATAATGAAAAAGTCTGACATATTGTGAGAATTACAAAAATGTGACAGAGAGACATTCAGTTAGTGTTGTTGGAAAAATGGTGCTGGTAGATTTGTTTGATGAAGGGTTTCCACAAACCTTCGATTTGTAAAATGTAGTATCTGTGAAGCACAATAAGCAAAGTTCAGTAAAATGAGTTATGCCTGTTCTGCTTCAAATGCCCTTGGTCCCCTTTGGAAAAATGCTTATCAGTAATTCTTTTTTTGTTTTTCTTTTTAACCTTTTTGGTACTGTATTATATGCCTTAGAAAACTTTTTAGTGGGGTGTCTATATACATATTTTGGGGTTGCACATGTTTTACTTTTTATTACGGAAAATTTTAATCTGATGTAAAGGCAGAGAAAATACATTAATGAACTCCCATGTTTATTCATCACTCAGCTTGAACAGTTTTCCGCGGACGACCAATCTTGTTTCATCTGTAAACTTCTTCTTCCTTTCTTTTGCTCTGCTGCCTCTACCACTGATGGATTATTTTGAAGGAAATTCCAGACATCATGTTATGTTACCCACAATTACATTGGTGTTTACAGTGAGTTCCTTTTATTCACAGGAGAGCTCATGACTGATGGTACTATAACTCATGTCTGAACACGGTTTGTCTAACACAGTCTTCTCCATAAGCAAGTCATAGCCTTCTTGCACTTAAAAACACTAGATAGCACTTCATCACTATGCTTGGTGGCCATTTGAAACCACAAAATCATCAACAAAGGGCAAAAATGTGAAAAATGTGGTACTAAATAGACCATGTGAAGAATACTTGTTTACAGTATGAGAGCTGAAACAAGAAGACAGAGTGTTCCCTTGTTTGACTTCAGCTAGGAACATGTGGTTCAGGTGACTTAAATTTTTCACCACTTTGTACATGTTTGCAAATGACTGAAAAAGTGCCTGGGTATTGATTTTACGCTTACAAGTAAGTTTTAGTAAGTAGGAAAGTGCACAGGTTCTGGATATGTGAATAAGTATTGACTCTATCTCTAAAAAAATAAGCCTTTAAAAAAATATAACCATGAAATCTTTTTCATACTTAGAATTCTATAATTACTTGCTAATATAATCAAATATCCAGTTTTCAGATTTCTCCAGCTTTCTCATAACTTTCTTTTGAAAAGTGGTTTGTTCCTATGAGGATTCAAACATAGTCTACCCACTGAACATATGCGTTGCTTCTTCTCTCTCCTTTTCTTTGCAGTTTATTTTTGGAATAAGTTGGGTTGTTTATCCTGTAGAGTTTTCCACATTCTGGATTTTTCTGATTGTAATTTTTTTTACTCTATAATTACTGTACATTTGTAATGAGACCTAGAGGTTTATTCAGTTTCAGGTTTGATGTTTTGGCAAAGAAGTCTTCTTTGGTGTAATATGATTCTTAGTACATCACATCAGGAGACACATAGTATATTACCCAAATCTCTTTTTTTTTTTGGCATTGTTGTGGTTGATCACTGGATTGTATTTCTTTAATTTAGAACAGCCTATCTTCTTCTCTTAATGGGTCAGTTTGGGTGATATTGCTGTTTTAACAATGTTAAATCTTCTATATTACGGACATGAAATGTGTTTCTAGTTATTTATATCTTCTAAAACTTCTTGAAATAATGTTTTATAGTTTTAGAGTATGTTTGAAACTTTTTTGATAACTTTATTCCTTAATATTTTATTCTTTCTGATTTTATTATAAGTGAAATTGTTTTCTTAAGTTTATTTTCAGATTGTTTAGTGTAAGTGTATAGATTACAGTTGTTTTTTTAATATTGATTGCCTATCCTGCAAGTGTGCTGAGCTCATTTTTCAGTTGTAATTTTTTTGGGTAGATTCCTTAGGATTTTCTACTTACAAGATCATGTAATCTGCAAATAGAAATAGTTTTGTTTCTTTTATTCCAAACTTGGTGCCTTTTGTTTCTTTCTCTTGGCTACTTAACCCTGGTTAGAACGTCAATACATTGTTGAGTTTAAGTGGCCAGAGCAGACAACTTTGTCTTACTCCCAGTCATAGGGAGAAAACACCCAGTCCTTCACTACTAACTGTAAAATTATGTCAGTTTTTCATAGATGTCCTTTAGCAAGTTTAGGAAGTTCCCTTCTATTCCTAGTTTGTTAAGTGTTTTTATTACGAAAGGTAGTTGAATTTTGTCAAATATATCTTCTGTACCTATTGATATGATCATGTGATTTTTGTTTCATATTTTAGTGATATGATTTATTATGATAATTGATTTTCAAATATGAAACAACCCTTACAACAACCCTGGAATAAATTCCAGCTAGTCATGGTATATAATTCTTTTAATATGTTGTTGAATTTTGTTTGCTTGTATTTGTTTAGAACTTTTGCATCTATATTGATGAGAGTTATTAGTCTGTAGTTTTCTTATGATGTTTCTGTGTGTGTGTGTGGTGTTTTTTTTTTTTTTTTGTATTAGGGTAATACTGGCTATATGAAATGGGTTGGGAAATACTCTTTTCTATTTTTTTGAAAATTTTTTTTAAGAATTGGTATTAATTCTTTCAGTGTTTGGTAGAATTCAGGGGTGAACCCATCCAGGCCTGGACTTTTGTTTGTGGGTAGTTTTTAAAAAAATTACGATTAGAATTTCTTTACTTATTGCAGGTCAACTCAGAATTTTATTTTACTTTTGGTGTTTGTGTTTTCTAGGAATTCACCTATTCCTTTTAAGTATCTAATTTGCTGGCATATAGTTTTTCACAGTATTCCTTTATAATGCTTTTTATTTTTGTTAGGTTAATGGTAATATACCATTTTTTTCTTTCCAATTCTGATAGTTTGAGGCTTCTTTCTTTTTAATATTGTCAGTATAGCTAAAGGTTTGTCAGTTTTGTTGATCTTTTCAAGGAAGCAGCTTTTGGTTTCCATCTATTTTCTGTTGTTCTGTTGCTAAGTTGTGCCCGACTCTTTGCAACCCCATGGACTGCAGCACCCCAGGCTTTCCTGTCTTTCACTATTAGCCAGAATTTGCTCAGACTCATGTCTGTTGAGTTGGTGATGCTATTTAGCCATCTCATCCTCTGTTGCCCCCTTCTCTTCCTGCCCTCAATCTTTTCCAACATCAGGGTCTTTCCCAGTGAGTCAGCCCTTTACATCAGGTGGCCAAAGTATTAGTGCTTCTGTATTGTTTTTCTATTCTCTGTTTCATGAATTTCTTCTCAAATCTTTATTTCTTCTTTCTAATTGCTTTAGGCTTAATTTGCTCTTAGTTTTCCAGTGTTTTATGGTAGAATATTAGGTTACTTATTTCAGATCTTTCTTCTAGCTTAATATAGGTATTTATAGCTATAAATTTTTCTCTAAGCACTGTTTTAGCTGCATCCTATACATTTTGATATTTTATGCCTTATTTGTGCTCATCTTAAAGTATTTTTTGATTTATCTTTTGACTTCCTCTTGACCCTCTTTTTAATGGTGTTTTGTTTAATTCCCACACATTTGTGAGTATTTTCATTTGATTTCTAATTTTATTGCATTGTGGTCAGAGACCATACTTTACATTATTTCTATCTTTTTACATTTATTGAGTTAAAAAAATAGTCTAACATGATTTATCCTGAGAATGTTCCTTATACACTTGAAAATTATATGAATTTAACTGTCATTTTTTAGAGGGGTATCTGATGATGTTTGCAAGGTCTATGTTGTAGTGTTGCTGAGGTCTTCTATTTTTTTGTTGATCTTCTGTCTCCTTGTCTGTCTGTTATTGAAAGTGAGTGTATTGGTATTCTCCAGAGAAACAGAACCAAAAGGACGTGTGTGAGTTTATATATAGAAAAAGACTTATTATAAAGAACTGGCTTACATGATTTTGGAGACTGGCATGTCCACATATGCAGTTTGATCAGTTTGAGACCAGGAAAGTTGATGGTGTAGATAAAGGCAGTCTCTGGAGATTTCTTGTTCAGGAATGCTGGTCTTTTTATTCTGTTTTGGCCTTCAACCAATTGGATAAAGCCTACTTACATTATGAAGAGTATTATGCTTATTTAGAGTTCACCAATTTAACTGTTAATCTCATCCAACAATGCCCTCCCAGTTGACCGTCATGGTGGCTATTGAAGTCTCCAACTATTATAATTGAATTGTCCACTTCATATTTCATATCTGTCATTTTTCCTTCAGGCATTTTAATCCACTATTAGGTACATATGTGTTTATAAATGTCAAATCTTCCTGATGGGTTGACTCTGTCAGGAACTTGTTATAAAATGTGCCTCTTTTTTAGTGACTTTTTTGCTTAAAGTTTATTTTGTCTGACATTAGTGTAGTTACTCCATCTTTCTTGTGGTTAGTATTTGCCTATGTATTTTCTCATTCTTTACTTTCAATGTATTTATGCCTCTGAATCTTTCTTTTGCATTAAGTGAATATTTTCTGATATAGCATTTTAATTTCTTTTTCACTATATTTTTTTGAGATTTTTTTTAAGTCATTGCTCTAAGATTTACTGTATGTAACTTAACAAATCAGGTCCAGGTTTAGCCAAGCTTAATTAATATTACAAACACAACACAAGCTTATTAATATTATAGACACAACAATACATTATTATAACTATTGCTTTATTATTTGTAGTCATTTCCTTAGCCCAATAAAAGTTTGCTACTACCTACCTCATTTATGCTGTTACTGGCAATTATATTACACATGATACATTTTTATATGTTTTGAGCCTGTGAATACATTATATACCTATTACTTTAAGCAGTTGCTTTACAAGTTAGATAAGAGAAGAAAATAGAAATGTACTTGAAAATAGTCTTTTATTATAATTATATAATTACCTTTCCCAGTAAATGTTTGTTTTCACATGTGGATTCAAGTTACGGTCATCCCTCAATATCCACTGAGGACTGGATCCTGGAACCCCACAGATACCTAAATTCTAGAATCCTCAAGTCCTTTGCATAGAATGGTATATGTTTGCATATAACCTATGCATATCCTCTTAAAGTATAAATCATCAGCATTTCTAGATTACTTGTACTACCTAGTGCAATGTAAATGCTATGTAAATAGTTGCATATATAATGTAAATAGTTGCCAGCACGTGGCACATTTAAATTTTGCATTTTATTTCATTTATTTATTTATTATTTTACTTTATTTTACTTTACAATACTGTATGAACTTTGCTTTTTAGAACTTCCTGAAAAAAATTTTTTTTCGACAATTTTTGAGTCTCAGTTGATTGATTCCATGGATGTGGTAACCATGGGTATGCATGGCTGTACTGCCTTGAGACACTTGGTTCTTTTACAATTTCTTTCTCTTTCTGACTTTCTCTATTTGATGTGATATTGTTATGATATCTGTTTTTACTTTTAAAACCATGGTTTCTTTAGTTTTATGAACATATATATAATGGCTACTGTGAAGCCTTTTTTCTTTTTTCCAAATATGGTCACTTTCCCAGATAGTTACTTGTCTGCTATTCTTCCTAGTGTATGGGTGATGTTTTCCTGTTTCTTGCACGAGAATTTTTTGATGGAAAGTGAATATTTGAGATATTATATTGTAGCAAATTTGGTTACTGTTCTCCTGCACCCTTTTCCTCCAAACCTGTTTATTTAATTGGTGACCAATTGGATTATGTTGCTGCTGCTGCTGCTAAGTCGCTTCAGTTGTGTTGGACTCTGTGCGACCCCATGGACGGCAGCTCAACAGGCTCCCCCATCCCTGGGATTCTTAGTAAAGTCTATTTCCCCTCCCACAGTGTTAAGTGTCTGATGTCGCTTTTAAGTGCAGCTTTGGAGAATCCCAGGGACGGGGGAGCCTGGTGGACAGCCATCTATGGGGTCGCACAGAGTCGGACATGACTGAAGCGACTTAGCAGCAGCAGCAGCAGCCTTGGAGAAGGAAATGGCAACCCACTCCAGTATTCCTGCCTGGAGAATCCCATGGACAGATGAGCCTGGCAGGCTACAGTCCATGGAGTCACAAGAGTTGGACACGACTTAGCGACTAAACCACCACCAGCTTTGGGTATGCTTACAGTCATCCTAGCATGACAGTGATTTTGGTTCTCCTCTTTTTTCTTTGACCACAACCAGTCTTCACCAGTTGGTGCCTTCAGTAATTGGTGGCTGATTGCTCAGCTGTTTTCAACAATGCCCTAGAGGATAAAATGCTTCACAAACCAATGTAATCAAATTGTGACTCCTTTGATATTTTGAGTCAGTGTTTGATATTATCATTTTCAACCCCTGAAGGACTTCTTTCATCCTTATTCCTCTCCTGCAAATAAGCAGGCCTACAATTTAGCCTGTGTCTTGACTCTGCTTCCAGTTGTTTTTTTTTTTTTACCATAACCTACATTCTTCTCGAGAGTGTCTCTAGACTTGAACTTCTTCACACTGTGTTGCAAATGAAGTCACTTCCCTTTGGGAAGAGATTAGGATTGCATACTTTGCATCCTGCCTCTTTACCCCATATTTCCAACCAGGCAAAATCTGAGCCAGGCCTCTGGAGGTGGGACAGTATCATGCTTCTCTGAGTGACATCTCCATTCTACGTGCTGATTTCAGTAATCTTAAGTTCTCCTGACTTGCCTATCCTGGGGTAGAACCACTGTGTCATAAGCTAGGGTAAGGGTGTTTGGGTCTCCAATATTCTCGGTGCTCTGCACCTGAGATAGAATATTTATTCCACAGACAGACGCTGAACAGAGAATGGAGCCTTCACCACTTAACTGTACTTGCCTGGGATTTGTCTGTAGCCAGAGTTACCTATGTGTTAGGGAGGGGAGGATGAGAAATGGTGATATCTTGCTCCTCCTGGGAAGAAAAGTTCTCTGACTGCAAACTTGGAGAAAATAGAGTCTTGTTTTCTTGGCTGTATCAATCTGGAGTAGACTCTTCACCTTCCTGAGCACGGAGGGTAGAGGGGAGGAAATGGTCTTAATTCAGATACCATGTGTGTGCTTAGTCTCTCAGTCGTGTCCAAGTCTTTGCGACCCCAAGGACTATAGCCCACAAGGCACCTCTGTCCATGGGGATTCTCCAGGCAAGAATACTGGAGTGGGTTGCCATGCCCTCCTCCAGGGGAACTTCCCAACCCAAGGATTGAACCCAGGTCTCCTGCATTGCGGGATGATTCTGTACCATCTGAGCCACCAGGGAAGCCCTCAGTTACCATAAGATGTTTTAAATAATGTTTTTTTTTTTTTTTTTTTCCCAGTAGCTTTCACCAGTATCACTAGGAAGTGGGTTAGCAGAGCTCCTCAAACTGTCATGTGAGAAGTTGATCTCCCAGTGTTTGTTCTTTTAGGCTG
Source organism: Capra hircus (assembly GCF_001704415.2). NCBI lineage: Eukaryota > Metazoa > Chordata > Mammalia > Artiodactyla > Bovidae > Capra > Capra hircus. The sequence goes on along the minus strand of NC_030815.1, from coordinate 27,104,774 downwards.
CTAAATTTTGGGGTAATTTGTTATCTAGCAATAGATGGCTTATATACCAGATCAGAAGGCTTAAGCGTCCTGTGCTTTGTCACTCAGTTGTGTCTGACTCTTTGCGACCCCATGGACTGTAGCCCGCCAGGCACCTATCTGTCCATGGGGATTCTCCAGGCAAGAGTACTGGAGTCGGTTGCTGATAGGGCCCACATGGGGTCTCATTGTTAAGGTGGCTCATTATGTTGACCTCGCAAACAAAGAATAAAATCAGTGATCCTTGAGACTGACCAAATTGCCCAAATGACATTCTGTTTTCTCACTGGTGCCTACCTTCGCAAAGCTACGAGACCAACAGATTCCAGACCTCTGGCTACGTGACCATTTCATTGGTGGGATATAAGAAAGACCCTGCGAGAAAGGGAGGACGCTGGTTCTCCTTAAGGGCCCGTCACCCTCTCGTTTGCCTTTAATAAATTTACCTTTTCTTGCCTGACTGCATGGCTCGCTCTCTTTTTCTCTGCACTTGCCTTATAGTTGACATGACCTCCTCCAGGGGATCTTCCTAACCCAGGGATCAAACCCAGGCCTTCTGCATTGCAGGTGGATTCTTTACCGTCTGAGCCACCACAGTTGTACATGATAAATACTGCCTATTGTTTCACCAGATTATACTTCTACTAGCAATGTAAAAATGTACTGATGTTTTTCCACATCTTGGCCGTCACATTGTTTTAATTTTTTATATCTTTGCTAATCTGAAAGGTAAAAAATGTATACTGAAATAATTTTTACTTGCAATTTTGTTACTACGTGTGAGAGAAGACTAAGACATTTTATATCCTTTTCTGTGGACTTCTTATTTTGTATATCTTTCTATATCCCTTTCTTGTGGCATTTCTATTTAATGTCCTATGGTACCCTTCAAATTCAGTGTATTGTGTACAGAACTTATTGGCTTCTCCTCTGAGTTTTTTTAACTACCTAACTTTTTCTCTACTACAAACATGCCATTTTCTTCCCTTTCTCTAAATTTCACATTTAAGGAGTAATCTTTGATATTTTTTGGTCTCTTTGAACAGAAAATCAATTCGCAAGTTCAGTCGCTTTTTGTTTTGCCGTGTCACTCAAATCCAGTAATTCCTCTGTGTCCTTAACATCCAGACCCTCCATCTAGGCCCTTAATATCTCAGCTCTGAACAACTTATTGATTTCTTTCTCAAACATCAGTTCTGTTTTACATCTTCATTGTGAGACAAAGCAAGAGATAAAGCACCAAAAAATTTATTAAAAAATTTAGGTTAAAGGTGACCATTGAAAATTCTAAGACCTTTTAAATGGATATGTTAGGTAGTTAGAATAGGAAAAAGTAGTCCAAAATGGTGATGGCTAGAAGACAAAGAAGGGAGAAGCCTGCAAAAATAGAACAAAGGAGAATTCCAGGACAGGAGTGAGAACCTCAGGTGAAACAAACAGCTCTCCTGGCTAGCCCAATTTACATAGGGCAGGCTCAGGGGGAGGAGACCAGACATATAAAAAGAGGAGCCAAAATTGAGGCTCTCTCTTCTTTTCGGTTGGGTGGCCTCACGACTCTAGGATTTATTTTCTTTTCCTTGCCAAATAAAACTGAGCTTTAACCAAGCTATAACACTGGTCTGTCATTTCAAATTTTTAGATGTTTTTCTGGAACTCTCTTGCTTTTTCCATGATCCAGCGGATGTTGGCAATTTGATCTCTGGTTCCTTTGCCTTTTCTAAAACCAGCTTGAACATCAGGAAGTTCACGGTTCATGTATTGATGAAGGCTAGCCTGGAGAATTTTGAGCATTACTTTACTAGCATGTGAGATGAGTGCAATTGTGTGGTAGTTTGAGCATTCTTTGGCATTGCCTTTCTTAGGGATTGGAATGAAAACTGACCTTTTCCAGTCCTGTGGCCACTGCTGAGTTTTCCAAATTTGCTGGCATATTGAGTGCAGCACTTTCACAGCATCATTTTTCAGGATTTGAAACAGCTCTACTGGAATTCTATCACCTCCCCCACTAGCTTTGTTTGTAATGATGCTTTCAAAGGCCCACTTGACTTCACATTCCAGGATATCTGGCTCTAGATGAGTGATCACACCATTGTGATTATCTGGGTCATGAAGATCTTTTTTGTACAGTTCTTCTGTGTATTCTTGCAACCTCTTCTTAATATCTTCTGCTTCTGTTAGGTCCATAACATTTCTGTCTTTATCGAGCCCATCTTTGCATAAAATGTTCCCTTGGTATCTCTAAGTTTCTTGAAGCGATCTCTAGTCTTTCCCATTCTGTTCTTTTCCTCTATTTCTTTGCATTGATCACTGAAGAAGGCTTTCTTATCTCTTCTTGCTATTCTCTGGAACTCTGCATTCAGATACTTATATCTTTCCTTTTCTCCTTTGCTTTTCGCCTCTCTTCTTTTCACAGCTATTTGTAAGGCCTCCCCAGACAGCCATTTGGCTTTTTTGCAGTTCTTTTCCATGGGGATGGTCTTGATCCCTCTCTCCTGTACAATGTCATGAACCTCATTCCATAGTTCATCAGGCACTTTATCTATCAGATCTAGGCGCTTAAATTTATTTCTCACTTCCACTGTATAATCATAAGGGATTTGATTTAGGTCATACCTGAATGGTCTAGTGGTTTTCCCTACTTTCTTCAATTTAAGTCTGAATTTGATAATAAGGAATACATGATCTGAGCCACAGTCAGCTTCTGGTCTTGTTTTTGTTGACTGTATAGAGCTTCCCATCTTTGGCTGCAATAATCCATCTGATTTCAGTGTTAACCATCTGGTGATGTCCATGTGTAGAGTCTTCTCTTGTGTTGTTGGAAGAGGGTGTTTGCTATGACCACAGCATTTTCTTGGCAGAACTCTATTAGTCTTTGCCCTGCTTCATTCCGTATACCAAGGCCAAATTTGCCTGTTACTCCAGGTATTTCTTGACTTCCTACTTTTGCATTCCAGTCCCCTATAATGCAAAGGACATCTTTTTTGGGTGTTAGCTCTAAAAGGTCTTGTAGGTCTTCATAGAACCGTTCAACTTCAGCTTCTTCAGCGTTACTGGTTGAGGCATAGACTTGGATAACTGTGATATGCTCAAACTACTGCACAATTGCACTCATCTCACATGCTAGTAAAGTAATGCTCAAAATTCTCCAAGCTAGCCTTCAGCAATACGTGAACCATGAACTTCCTGATGTTCAAGCTGGTTTTAGAAAAGGCAGAAAAACCAGAGATCAAATTGCCAACATCCGCTGGATCATGGAAAAAGCAAGAGAGTTCCAGGAAGGCATCTATTTCTGCTTTATTGACTATGCCAAAGCCTTTGACTGTGTGGATCCCAATAAACTGTGGAAAATTCTGAAAGAGATGGGAATACCAGCCCACCTAACCTGCCTCTTGAGAAACCTGTATGCAGGTCAGGAAGCAACAGTTAGAACTGGACATGGAACAACAGACTGGTTCCAAATAGGAAAAGGAGTACATCAAGGCTGTATATTGTCAGCCTGCTTATTTAACTTATATGCAGAGTACATCATGAGAAACGCTGGACTGGAAGAAGCACAAGCTGGAATCAAGATTGCTGGGAGAAATATCAATAACCTCAGATATGCAGATAACACCACCCTTATGGCAGAAAGTGAAGAGCTAAAAAGCCTCTTGATGAAAGTAAAAGTGGAGAGTGAAAAAGTTGGCTTAAAGCTCAACATTCAGAAAACGAAGATCATGGCATCCAGTCCCATCACTTCATGGGAAATAGATGGGGAAACAGTGGAAAGAGTGTCAGACTTTATTTTGGGGGGCTCCGAAATCACTGCAGATGGTGACTGCAGCCATGAAATTAAAAGACGCTTATTCTTTGGAAGAAAATTTATGACCAACCTAGATAGCATATTCAAAAGCAGAGACATTACTTTGTTGACTAAGGTCCGTCTAGTCAAGGCTATGGTTTTTCCAGTGGTCATGTATGGATGTGAGAGTTGGACTGTGAGGAAGGCTGAGCGCCAAAGAACTGCTGCTTTTGAACTGTGGTGTTGGAGAAGACTCCTGAGAGTTCCTTGGACTGCAAGGAGATCCAACCAGTCCATTCTGAAGGAGATCAGCCCTGGGATTTCTTTGGAAGGAATGATGCTAAAGCTGTAACTCCAGTACTTTGGCCACCTCATGTGAAGAGTTGACTCATTGGAAAAGACTCTGATGCTGGGAGGGATTGGGGGCAGTAGGAGAAGGGGACGACCGAGGATGAGATGGCTCGATGGCATCATGGACTCGATGGACGTGAGTCTGAGTGAACTCTGGGAGATGGTGATGGACAGGGAGGCCTGGCGTGCTGTGATTCATGGGGTCGCAAAGAGTCGGACATGACTGAGCGACTGAACTGAACTGCCTTGGCAACGAACAGAGATCATTCTGTCTTTTTTGAGATTGCATCCAAGTACTGCATTTCGGACTCTTTTGTTGACCATGATGGCTACTCCGTTTCTTCTGAGGGATTCCTGCCCGAAGTAATAGATGTAATGGTCATCTGAGTTAAATTCACCCATTCCAGTCCAGTTTAGTTCGCTGATTTCTAGAATATCGACATTTACTCTTGCCATCTCTTGTTTGACCACTTTCAATTTGCCTTCTTGATTCATGAACCTGACATTCCAGGTTCCTATGCAATATTGCTCTTTACAGCATCGGACCTTGCTTGTATCACCAGTCACATCCACAGCTGGGTATTGTTTTTGCTTTGGCTCCATCCCTTCATTCTTTTTGGAGTTATGTCTCCACTGATCTCCTGTAGCATATTGGGCACCTACTGACTTGGGGAGGTCCTCTTTCAGTATCCTATCATTTTGCCTTTTCCTACTGTTCATGGGGTTCTCAAGGCAAGAATACTGAAGTGGTTTGCCATTCCCTTCTCCAGTGGACCACATTCTGTCAGACCTCTCCACCATGACCCACCCATCTTGGGTTGCCCTGTGGGCATGGCTTAGTTGCATTGAGTTAGACAAGGCTGTGGTCCTAGTGGGATTAGATTGGTTAGTTTTCTGTGAGTATGGCTTCAGTGTGTCTGCCCTCTGATGCCCTCTTGCAATACCTACCATCTTACTTGGGTTTCTCTTTTCTTGGGAGTGGGGTATCTCTTCATGGCTGCTCCAGCAAAGTGCAGCTGCTGCTCCTTATCTTGAAGGGGTGTAGCTCCTCACCGCCGCCCTTTCTGACCTTCAATGTGGGATAGCTCCTCTAGTCCCTGCTGAGCCCGTGCAGCCACTGCTCCTTGGACTTCGGGTTGCTCCTCCCAGCCGCCACCCCTGACCTCGGACTTGGGTAGCTCTTCTCGACCGTTCCTGTGCCGTTGCAGCCTGGTACTCTCAGCCGCTGCCCCTGATCTCGGACGTGCGGTAACTCCTCTTGGCCGCCACCCTTCAGGCATGGGGTCCTTCCAGCTTCTGCCCCTGACCTCGGACGTGGGGTAGTTCCTCTCTGCCGTGCTTAGTGCGCGGGTCACAGCTGCCTCCGCTTATGTTGCCAGGAAATAGGACTTTAAGATCCAGAAGTGCATGGCCATAATTAAAACAGCTATCTCCACTGCATTTACGCATTCAACAAATATCAGTTGAGTGTTGTGTGAGTGTCAGATGCTGAGCTAAAAGTTGGGGGAAGTTCTGTGTTTGACCACTAAGGAGTTCTGTCTAGTCAAAAAGTTATTTGTAGAAAGAGAAAATTTGTAATAGAGTTTGCTAAGAACTGTTTTTAAGTATATTCATACGTATGTAATTATTTCTCTCCTTGATCTGGAAAAAGATGTACAAAGAATTATCACTAATTCTGTTTAGTTAGAATTTTAGCTGCTGATGTTCAGTCACTAAGTTATGTCCTATTCTTTGTGACCCCATTGACTGTAACCTGCCAAGCTCCTCTGTCATGGGATAGTCCAGGAAAGAATACTGGAGTGCATTGCCATTTTCTTCTCCAGGGGATCTTCCTGACCCACAGATCAAACTCATGTCTCCTCCTTTGCAGACAAATTCTTTACCACTGAGCTATCTGGGAATTCCAAGTAGAAGTTTATGCTACTGAAAATAAAATTTTGATTTTCCTAAGTTCTATTAGAGAATGATATGATATAAATAGAAACATTTGTTATATTATTTTCCTTATGAATTTGTTTTTAGAAACTATTATTTTCTATGATTTATAGATATTTGCATTTACCTGCCATTTTATGAGTTTATTATGAACTGCTCTTGCTAGAAGCACATTCTGAATATATAATTTCTTATTTATTAGCCCTGAAAATCTAATTTCCTTGCTATTATATATAAACTCTCACTTCATACTATCATTAGTGTCATAAGAGCACAGTCACTGTATTTGATCTTTGAACGCGTAAGGAAACATTACAACTTGAATAGGTAGGAATGATAAACATTGAAGAAACAGTGTTATTTATGGTGTTTCACGGACTAGCAATACATTAGGAACTTGAATTGTTCACCTTTTCTTTGGGTAACTAAATATGTGTCATGGAGAAGGCAGTGGCACGCCACTCCAGTACTCTTGCCTGGAAAATCTCATGGATGGAGGAGCCTGGAAGGCTGCAGTCCATGGGGTCGCTGAGAGTCGGAGACGACTAAGCGACTTCACTTTCACTTTTCACTTGCATGCATTCAAGAAGGAAATGGCAACCCACTCCAGTGTTCTTGCCTGGAGAATCCCAGGGACGGGGGAGCCTGGTGGGCTGCCATCTATGTGGTCGCACAGAGTCAGACACGACTGAAGCGACTTAGCAGCAGCAGTAGCAGCAAGTATGTGTCATAGTGATTTTTGTGATCCAGCCAGGTTTGTGCCTCAGACAGACTTCATCCTAACCTTTAAAATTAATAATACATCATTTTGTCTATTATGAATACTACTTTGAAAAAAAAAAGAATACTAGTTAGAGTGTGAAGCATTTAGAACAACAGAAACTGCTATTATTTTGCTTACTAACATTATATAAATAATTTTATGGACTTATCCAACAATATACAGTTTTGTATTTTATGTGTATGTACTCTGTTGCTTAGTTGTCTGATTCTTTGTGTGTTTTATGTAGCTCAGCGTTAAAGTAGTGAGCTCGTGATCTACCTTTAATGACAAAGAATCCTAGGAACTGTCTTTCTCTGTTTTGCTATCTCATGCAAAGTGTTGACTCATTGGAAAAGACTCTGATGATGGGAGTGATTGGGGGCAGGAGGAGAAGGGGACGACAGAGAATGAGATGGCTGGATGGCATTACCGACTTGATGGACATGAGTTTGGTAAACTCCAGGAGTTGGTGATGGACAGGGAGGCCTGGCGTTCTGCGATTCGTGGGGTCGCAAAGAGTCAGACGTGACAGAGCGACTGAACTGAACTGAACTGAATCCATTCAGAGTTGGGCTATAGCTTCTTTATCGCTTTTATATTTGCTACTCATGGTAATCTCTTCTGCCTTTCTTTTCTGTTATTTGATATATAAGACAGAAGAGACAGTGGTCTAATAAATATGGTCTATAGCCCTGTGTCAGAATGTAAATCAAACTTATGACTTCTAAGTGAAAATCTTGCTATTGATACTTCTTTATTTCGTAGAAGACCAGTAATAACCAATTCAGAGCCCTGCATTTTGAGTAGTACTACCTTAAGATTATGTACTATAATACGTACCACCTTCACTAGAAATACTCTAAGCTCTGTGAATGAAATAAGAGAAATTATGAAGAGAACCAGAATAGTAGTCTTCAAGGAATCACCAACAATTCTTGAAGCCATTATTAAACATACACGAGGAAAATACATCATAAAAGTTCTGTTAAATTTAAGTTTTGGAAATAATGAAACTAAGAAAATTAGAAAGAGGCATTGATACTTTCTTGGCTTAATTAATAGAAAAGGAAATTATGGGTGGATTTTATATATGTATGAGCTTCAGATCTCTTTTTGGTGATGTACCTAATTTGTTCTCTACATGAATGTTTGCCTGAGTTGCTGAATTTGACTCTTTTTTTTAACTGCACCTGATGATGGATTGAGGGAGGTTGTCTGGTGGGAAGGAAAGCCTATAGATCACTGGACATGGAGTACTGATTTTAAGTGAGTCTGCTGAAGTAATTTCTATTTGTGTGGGGTAAAGTTATCTTTTTCATGGTTTCAGTGAATTAAATGGTTTTTCATACTTATTATTGATTTCAAATTAGGTCAGAGGATGTTAACTAGATTTTTATGTAGATTTCTGGTTTGGGTTATATCTTGAGAATTAGTACTAATGCGTTTCTTCTATTATCATGATAATTATAGAGTGTGGCTCAGTCAGTAAAGAATCTGCCTGCAATGCAGGAGACTCAGGTTGAATCCCTGGGTTGAGAAGATGCCCTAGAGAAGGGCATGGCAACCCACTCCAGTATTCTTGCCTAGAGAATTCCATGGACCGAGGAGCCTGGTGGGCTACAGTCTATGAGGTCACTAAGAGTCAGACACAACTGAAATGATTGAGCACACATAGGGCAAAATAAATTGTATTTAAATTGATGTTAATTCTGTTTTTGTGATTGATTAAATATTATTAAGCAGATCATATATAGAGACCTCTTCTGCTTTTGTGAGTCTATAGGTTCTTGAATACTGCTTTCTCAACATTTATATTTCAATTTAATTATTTATATGTGTCAGTCTTTTGATTTTCCTATTGAACATTGTGAGGATAGAACCATATTATATGTATTTTTCATAGTGCTTAACATAGTCCTTGAATTAGTGCACAGACACACTGAATAAATGAATGAATAAGCGAGTGAATGATTTTAAAATACAAGGTGGGAGAAACTAATTTCTTGAACATAAGAATAAGTAAGTGTGATTGTATGTTAAGGAGGTAATGTTAGGAAATAGTCTAAGAAGGTCCTCAAATTTGTTTTGTTCATGGATCCAGTGAATTAACTGTTTGATTCAGTAAATTTTAAAAGTAATGTTGATTTATTGAAAGGATCTTTCATTCTTTTACATAAGACGTTTGTTAGGTTTAATTTAATAAACCATAAGACCAAGTTTTGGATCTGACATTAGTATTTGGATAGTCTGTGTTTTTATTTAGGTCTTTAACCTCAGCTGGACTGAAAGTATAGATTCCTAGAAATTTTTTGTTACTTTTTAATAAATAATTAATTTGAACATTAAGTCACATATACTGCCAAAGAGAAAACATTACATCATTAGCATATGTAAAAAGAAAATTTGAAACTGTAACAACAGGAACTTCAGTAAATATGATGGCTTGAGCAAAAACGTTTATCTCTACTTCCTCTTAAAATCTCACTAAAATGACTATAAAAGATTTTCAAGAATACATAGTGCCTATGGATAAAGAGAAGAGAAAAGATAACAATGGGCAAAGAGATGTTAGTAAATTTTTGAATGATGAAAAATGAATTTATGAGTGCTGACTTACTAAGCAAAATGGAGAAGGTTGAAATCCAATCTATAAAGCTTTAGGAGTAGGTGATGACACTGACCTCTGATGGTTGGAATGCGGGATGATGATACTGAAAAACAGAAAGATTGAATTAAAGTCCATATAAAGAACATATACACTCCATAGTCTTCCTCTCATCTACGTAGGAAGCACAAGTTTTATTTTTTTGAGATATTGAAACAGGGAGCCTCTGGACTTAAGGATATCAACATATCAAGGTACAGGGTTTAGGATTGTGCTGAAAACTGAGGGAATGAAAGCCCATTCTTCTGAACATTGAGTACTCACTAAATTGTTCAGCTCTGAGATTACTGGAACCTATACATTGTCTTATCCAGGTAGAAGTCTTGAAAATTCTTCTGTGGAGAAAATTAGTAAATCTAGAGAAAGAAAAGAGAGATACTAATATATAAAGGTCTCCTAAGAAAATGACAGGTGCCCCATTTAGGTGCCAATTGAGAAGATCTGTTGGCAAGCTGCTCTTCCCCCAGGTCAGGAAAACTACCAACAAATTTTTAGTACCACATTTTTATATATAAAGGACAGCAAAGGATCTTAAGACATGTGAGGAAAACCTCCAACACGAAAGACAAGAAGTCAAAAGTAACAAAAACAAAAATGAAACTTAGAGATAGAGGCAATGATGAAGAAAACAAAGAAACCCCCTTATAATAAATATCATAAGGCAATAAGAGATTTTGTATGTATGAAGCATGACCAGGAGGCAAAGAATGAGAAAGAGCACATGGAAGTTAAATGTGATTGTCAAAATAAAGAAGTAACTGGTAGTGAGGGAGGGCTAAATAAACAAAAAATAGAGTAAGTCTTCCAAAAATTAGAACAAAGAGCTAGTAAACAGCAAAAAGGAAAAAAAAGAGACTCAATCTAGGTGCTCTAACAGTGATTATTAGAAATTTCAAAAGTAGAGAACAGAGAAATGGACAATATTAAAGAAGCCATTCAAGAAAATTCTCAGACTCAAGGAATATGAGTTTCTAGATTGAAATGCTTTTGACCATGTAGGTAAAAAAAAAATTGATAAATCATACAGAAAGGTATTTTACAGTTCTTTTCAAGAATTCTGGAAAGAGTTAAAATGTAAATTTAAAAAACTGAGCAAATAACAAAAGTGATGCAATTTTTGTTTTTTTTTAAAAAGAAGAGTTTTAATACTTTAATTAAACACTAAATCATTACCTCCTGGTAGGATTCCAGATGTGATGCCATATTGATTATGAGAGGAATAAGAGCCTCAGTTCTTTGAGATTTCTTGTTCTGGAGAGTCCCCTTTAAAAAAATGTCCCCAGTGTTCTATTCTTTTTCATTTCTCAGTTATTGCATCTTACCTTTTATATTGCTTATTAGAGACATTGTCTGTACTTTGATTTTACTTTGTGATCCATACACAATTCAAGGGTCTGAAATTTAGGGCATATGTTAATAATAGAAGGAAAGAAAGGAGAATAAAGCTTTTAAAGGCCTGATAGAACCTGAAAGTAAAAAATGTACCAAAGTTAAAGGAGCACTAAAAAGCAAGTAAGGAAATTTTTTGCTTGTCTCTAACAGGTGGCATTAAGTGAAAAATTCTACATTGAGATGACGTACATATCTTCACCGTGACATTAATTGAGTCAGCTAAATGATAAAGTCATTGGTAACAGAGTGACATTTCTTAATTCCACTAAGAACAAACATATATGAAAGGAAATTATTATACACTGTATTGCTCAACTGTGAACAAGAATTATTTTCTATAGGAGTAATATGAATGTATTATTAATATGAACAATTACTGTTGATGGAACCAAAAGTGGCGTAATAAGGATAACTCAGAATACCCCCTCAGAGGTGCTTGAGTAGTCTACTTTGGGGGAAATTCAGAGAGGGAATCCCAGGTAAATGTGCAGGTACTCTGTGCACTGTCCTCTTCACTCTGGGCTGCATGGAACAGTCTGGCAAGGCTGCGTATGTCTTTCTCTGGGAGAATGACCCTCATTACTGCGTGATGAGCAGAGCACCTCTTCTGTTTGATGAGAGGATGAGGGACTGGAAATCACGAGTAACGTACATATAATTACTTTTTGCTATCCAAACTTTCACTTTCTGAGTATAGATAGTGAAAGCTTGGATGGTGAGGATATTATGTTATTGAAATCTATTGGTTTTTGTATTTTAGATGGCAAATAGCAAGAGTTTATATAGCAAGGGGTATAAGCCCTGTAACACACACAAAATAAAATATGCTTCAATCTCTTCCTGACCGTTGGCTTCAAGTGATCACCGTATTGGGAGAACATGGGTAAGGAGTATAAAGATTATGCGTCAGAAATCCAAAGAAGAGTTCAAGCGAGGTGCAACATCAGCAAGATGGTGAATAGAAACACAGCCCCCCCAGAAACACTGACTTAATGATATGCAGATCAAAATACCTCTATGAGAAGTCTAGATTATAGTTAAGTTGCAGTACCCAAGATGAACACAAAACAGGAACATTGCATTGAAACAGATAAGAACAATTTCGTTTTACCTGCATTAATTCCTTCTCCAAGCAGGCACAGCTCAGCACCAAGAGACTGCTTCAGCCTACAACTTCCTCCTTGTGGTAGATGGGAGTGGGGAAGAGGGAGTGGAATATCCATGAAATATTGTTGGCCTTTTGGTGCACTGCCTGAGGGGCCAGGCTGTGTCGCATCTCATTCACAGTGCTGATGGATCCAGCATAGCTCAGGCACCTGGGGCAGCTAAGAGCAAAAGACGACCGTGGGCAGCTCGCTACTGCCTGGCAGAACTCTTGGAGCTTGGGAGAAGGCACAGAAACTGAGGCTTCTCCAGAAGAGAAGGAGAGGAGTGGAGCATTCCTGGCCTTTCGGTGTGCTACCCAAGGGACCAGTGTTTGTTTCACCTTAGGAGGAGTGCTGATGAGACTGGCATACTTTGATGGGGTTAGCTAAAAACAAAGGAAGAGTGATAGGTTCTTTCTGTTTGAGAGGCTCCCAGAATCTCTGGCTGGGCTTACTGCTGAGGGTCTTTCCTTGTGAAATCCAGTTTATAATACCTGGGAGAGAAGTGGCTTTTCAAATGCACAGTTACCAACACAAAGCAGTGAGGAGCATAAAGAATCAGGGAAACATTAAACAATCAAAGGAATAAAATAAATATCTAGTAACTTCCCCTAGAGAAATGGCCAATTATGAATAGCTTGACAATGATTTGAAAGTAATCATTTTAAAAAAGCTCAGAGAGTTACAAGAGAACACAGACAATGAAAGGAAATCAAGAAAATGATACATGAGGAAAAAATGAGAATATCAACAAAAGACTAAATAACCACAGAACAAAGTTTGGAACTGAAAAGTACAATAAATACAGAAAGATTTAGTTAAAAAGGGTTCAGCAGGATATTCCATCAAGCAGATGGAAAAGTCAATAAATTCCAAGACAAGTAGTTTGAAATTAGCCAGTCAGAGAGAAGCAAAAAGAGAAAAAGAATGAAAAAGAGTAAAGAGAGCCTAAGGGGCTAATGGACCAACATTAGTGATTAATTAGCATTATGGGAGTATCAGAAGTAAAAGAAAGAATGTTGCAAAAAGTTTATTTAAAGAAATAATGGGCTGGGACTTCCCTGGTGGTCCAGGGGTTATGAATCCACCTTGCAGTGTAGGAGACAGGTTTGATCTCTGTTTGGGGAACTAATATCCTATATGCTGTGGAGCAACTAAACCTGTGCTCCACAACTAGAGAGTTCATGCACCATAATGAAAGATAGTCCATGATGCAACGAATATCCTGTATGCCACAACTAAGACCTTACACTGCCAAATAAAATCAGTTAAAAAAAGAAATAATGGGCTAAACTTCCCAAACCTGGGTAGGGAAATAGACATCCAGATTGTTGAAGTTCAAAGGAGTCCTAAAAAGATGAACCTAAGGAATCGTACACAGAAAAAAAAGTGTAGCTGACCTTTCAGCAACTGGGTTTGAAATGTGCAGATGCACTCATACCCAGACTTTTTCAATAAATATATAGTTGGCCTTTTGTATTTGAAGCTTTTACACTCAGAGATTCAACTACCTGCAGATCAAAATTTCCATCCATGGTTGGTTGAATCGGCAGATGTGAAATGTGTGGATATGGAGGGCCTACTGTACTATGCTACTTTATATAAGGGACTTGAGCATCCATGGATTTCAGTATAGTCTGGGGCTCTAGGAACCACTTCCCCATGAATGCTGAAGGCCAACTGTATGATCAAATTCTCAGAGGTTAAAGGCAAAGATTTTGAAAGCAGTTAGAGAAAAGTGACTAGTCATATACAAGGGAGTCCCCATTAGCCAATAAGCACATTTATCAGGGGAGACCTTAAAGGCCAAAAGGTAGTGGGATAATGTATTCAAAATTTAGAAAGAAAAAAGCCTGCCAACCAAGGATCTTATACCTGGCAGAACTGTCCTTCAAAAATGATAGATAAAAACTTTTCCAGATGGAAGCTAAAGCAATTCATCACCACTAGAACTGCCATAACAAAAAATGCTAAAGGATGTATTTTATGTTGAATCAAAAGGATACTGAACAGCAACATATAATAGTATAAAATTCACTGCTATGATAAATACATAGACAGAGAAGACTCCAATACCATAATGGTGATGTATAAGTCACTTTTAATTCTAAAAGAGAGTTAAGAGACAAAAACCTTGAGAATAGCTAACTATAACTACAAAAATATATTTGTGAATATACAATATAAAAAAGCAAACTGTGATCTCAGTAACATGTAATGTGTATGAGGAGAAGTAAATGTAGTTTTTGTATGTGGTTGAAGTTTAAGTTGTTATCACCCTTTAATAGAGTGTTATAACTTAAGTTGTTTCATGTTGACCTCCTGGTCACAGAAAATACCTCTAGAGGATACACAAAAGGAAAAGAGAAAAGAATCAAAGAATATCACCAGAAAATGTTAATATTTGCAAAGAAAGATATCAAGAGAAGAAAAGGTAGAGAAAATAATTATAAGACAGAAAACAATTTTTAAAAATGGCAGTAGTAAGTCCTTACCCATCAGTAATTACTTTGTATATAAATGCACTAAATGCTTTTTAAAATATACATTTATTTATTTTAATTGGAGGTTAATTACTGTACAGTATTGTATTGGTTTTGCCATACATCAACATGAATCCTCCATAGGTATACATGTGTTCCCCATCCTGAACCCCCCTCCGTCCTCGCTGTCCGTACCATCCCTCTGGGTTGTCCCAGTGCACCAGCCCCGAGCATCCTGTATCCTGCATCGAACCTGGACTGGCGATTCGTGTCATATATGATATTATACATGTTTCAATGCCATTCTCCCAAATCATCCCACCCTCGCCCTCTCCCACAGAGTCCAAAAGACTGTTCCATACATCTGTGTCTCTTTTGCTGTCTCACATACAGGGTTATCATTACCATCTTTCTAAATTCCATATATATGTGTTCTAGTCAGGGCTATGGTTTTTCCAGTGGTCATGTATGGATGTGAGAGTTGGACTGTGAAGAAAGCTGAGCGCCGAAGAATTGGTGCTTTTGAACTGTGGTGTTGGAGAAGACTCTTGAGAGTCCCTTGGACTGCAAGGAGATCCAACCAGTCCATTCTAAGGGAGATCTGTCCTGGGATTTCCTTGGAGGGAATGATGCTGAAGCTGAAACTCCAATACTTTGGCCACCTCATGCGAAGAGTTGACTCATTGGAAAAGACTCTGATGCTGGGAGGGATTAGGGGCAGGAGGAGAAGGGGACAACAGAGGATGAGATGGCTGGATGGTATCACTGACTCGATGGACGTGAGTCTGAGTGAACTCCGGGAGATGGTGATGGACAGGGAGGCCTGGCGTGCTGCGATTCATGGGGTCGCAAAGAATCGAACATGACTGAGCGACTGAACTGAACTGATACTGTATTGGTGTTTTTCTTTCTGGCTTACTTCACTCTGTATAATAGGCTCCAGTTTCATCCACCTCATTAGGACTGATTCAAATGTATTCTTTTTAATGGCTGAGTAATACTCCATTGTGTATATGTACCACAGCTTTCTTATCCATTCATCTGCTGATGGACATCTCGGTTGCTTCCATGTCCTGGCTATTATAAACAGTGCTGCAATGAACATTGGGGTACACATGTCTCTTTCAATTTTGGTTTCCTTGGTGTGTATGCCCAGTAGTGGGATTGCTGGGTCATAAGGCATTTCTATTTCCAGTTTTTTTAAGGAATCTCCACACTGTCATTAAATGCTTTAATTAAAAAACCTAGATTGACTGGATGAATAGGATTTTTATCAGACAAAATAGATTTTAAGCCAAAACTGTCAAAAGAGACTAAAAGGTCATTATATAATGACAAAAGATCCAATTTATCTGGAATGTAAAATAATTATATAATGAGATATTCCCTTAACATCACAGCACCTAAATGTATAAAGGAAACATTGACAAATCTGAAGAGAGAAATAGCTAATAGTACAATAATAGTAGGAGACTTCAGTACCCCACTTTCAGTAATGGAGAGAGTATCTAGGTAGACCATCAATAAGAAAATAGTAGACTTCAATGGCACTATTGACCAAGGGAACTGACAGAATTATGTAGCACATCCACTCAGTAACAACAGAATACACATTCTTCTCAAGTTCCCATGGAATATTTTCAGGGTAAATCACATGTTAGGTAACAAAACAAGTATTAACAAATGTAAGAAAATTAAAGTCGTATCTGGATCTTTTCCAATGACAGTGGAATGAAACTAGAAATAAATAACAGAAAACTGGAAAATACACAAAGATGTAAAAATTAGATAACACATTCTTAAAGAACCAATGACTTAACAAATTAAAGGGAAGTAAGAAATCTGAGACAAATGAAATGAGATGCAGCAAAAGCAGTATTAAGAAGGAATTTCACATTGATAAAAAATCTACATTAAAAAATGAGGATCAAAAAAATTAAAGAGAACCTACTTTATACCCCATGGAACTTGGAATGGATGAGTAAAGAGCCCAGGGTAAGCAGGAGGGACGACATAAAAATAGAACAGGAATAAGTAGAGATCAGAAAAGCAATAGTGAAAGCCCAACAAAACTAAGAGTTGGAAAAAAAAATCAGTGACACTAGGAGCTGTTTTTGTGCAAAGATCAACAAAATTGACAAACCTTTAGCTAGACTAATTAAGAAAAAAAGGCTTAAGTAAAACCAGAGATGAAAGAAGCAGCATTACGACTGATCCCACAAACACAAAGAATTCTGAGACACTATTATGAACAAATTTATGCCAACAAATAGGATAACTTGGAAGAAGCATATAAATTCATAGAAATAGACAACCTACAAAAACTGAATTCTGAAGAAATAAAAAAAAGTGAGAAACCTAATACAAAGAATTCTGAGACACTATTATGAACAAATTTATGCCAACAAATAGGATAACTTGAAAGAAGCATATAAATTCATAGAAATAGACAACCTACAAAAACTGAATTCTGAAGAAATAAAAAAAAGTGAGAAACCTATTAGTAAAGAGATTGAATCAGTAAGCAAAAACTATCAAACAAAGGAAACTGTAGAAACAGATGGCTTCATTGGTGACTTTTGCCTAATACTTAAAGACGTATTAACATTTCTTAAATGCATCCAAAAGCATTGAAGCTGAGTAAACATGTATAAACTCATTTTATGAGGCCAGAATTACCCTGATATCAAAGCTAGAAAAGACAAATAAGAAAACTGCAGAGCAATATCCCTGATAGAAATAGATGTTAAAATCATCAACAAAATACTATTACAGCAACTATGATAGCAACCTGAATTGAACAGTACTTTTAAGGATCACACACCACAATCAAGTAGGATTCATTCCTGAGGTGTTTAAGGCTGGTTTGACTTACACAAATCAATAAATGTAACATACTACAGAAACACAATGAAGTATAAAAATTATATGATCATCTCAATGCTGAAGAACCATTTGACAAAATCCAATGTTTCACTGAATTACATAAAAATCTTTCAACAAACTAGTTATAGGTGGAATTTACCTCATCATAATAAAGACCATATGTGAAAATCCCTCAACTAACAAATACTATTTAATAATGAAAAGCTGAGAGCTTTTCCTTTAAGAGCAGAGCAAGGCAAAGATGCCTAGTCTCTACCTATTCTGTTCAACACAATATTGGAATTCCTAGCCAGAGGAATTAGGCAAGCAAAAGAAATGAATGGCATCAAATTGGAAAGGAAGAAGATTTTCTCTAGAGATGATATATCTACCTGTAGAAAACCCTAATGATTCCACAAAAAACTATTAGAATAAACAAATTTTATAGTGTTACAGTATACAAAATCAATATACAAAAATCAGTTGTGCTTCTGTATACTAGCAAAGGACAATCTTAAATCAGCTGTCCTTAAAATATCTTTATAATATCTTTAAAATATCTTCATAACATTGTCAGGAAGAATAACTTACGGATGAACATAATAACAGAGGAGGTGAAAGACTTGTACACTGAAATATCAGTGAAAGAAATTTAAAACACGAATAAGTGAAACAACATCCTGGGTGCATAGAGTATTCATAGTTGAGAAAACTTAATATTGTTTAAATATCTATTCTGTTCAGTTCAGTTCAGTCGCTCAGTCGTGTCTGAGTCTCTGCAACCACATGAACCACAGCACGCCAGGCCTCCCTGTCCATCACCAACTCCCGGAGTTCACTGAGACTCATGTCCATTGAGTCGGTGATGTCATCCAGCCATCTCATCCTCTGTCGTCCCCTTCTCCTCCTGCCCCCAATCCCTCCCAGCATCAGAGTCTTTTCCAATGAGTCAACTCTTCCCATTAGGTGGCCAAAGTATTGGAGTTTCAGCTTCAGCATCATTCCTTCCAGAAAACACCCAGGACTGATCTCCTTTAGGATGGACTGGTTGGATCTCCTTGCAGTCCAAGGGACTCTCAAGAATCTTTTCCAACACCACAGTTCAAAAGCATCAATTCTTCGGCGCTCAGCTTTCTTCACAGTCCAACTCTCACATCCATACATGACCACTGAAAAAACCGGAGCCTTGACTAGACAGACCTTTATTGGCAAAGTAATGTCTCTGCTTTTGAATATGCTATCTAGGTTGGTCATAACTTTTCTTCCAAGGAGTAAGCGTCTTTTAATTTCATGAATGCAATCACCATCTGCAGTGATTTTGGAGCCCCCCAAAATAGAGTCTGACACTGTTTCCACTGTTTCCCCATCTATTTCCCATGAAGTGATGGGACCAGATACCATGAACTTCGTTTTCTGAATGTTGAGCTTTAAGCCAACTTTTTCACTCTCCTCTTTTTTATCAAGAGGCTTTTTAGTTCCCCTTCACTTTCTGCCATGAAGGTGGTGTCATCTGCATATCTGAGATTATTCATATTTCTCCCAGCAACCTTGATTTCAGCTTGTGCTTCTTCCAGCCCAGCGTTTCTCATGATGTACTCTGCATATAAGTTAAATAAGCAGGGTGACAATGTACATCCTTGATGTACTCCTTTTCCTATGTGGAACCAGTCTGTTGACCCATGTCCAGTTCTAACTGTTGGCTTCCTGACCTGCATATAGGTTACTCAAGAGGCAGGTCTGGTGGTCTTGTATTCCCATCTCTTTCAGAATTTTCCACAATTTACTGTGATCCACACAGTCAAAGGCTTTGGCATAGTCAATAAAGCAGAAATAGATGTTTTTTTGGAACTCTCTTGCTTTTTCGATGATCCAGCCGATGTTGGCAATTTGATCTCTGGTTTTTCTGCCTTTTCTAAAACCAGCTTGAACATCTGGAAGTTAGCGGTTCACGTAATACTCAGCAATCTACAGGTTTAATGCAGTCCCTTTCAAAATCCCAATGTACTTTTCACAATAGGACAATGCTAAAGTTCATGCCGAACCAAAAATGAGCCCAGATATCCACAGCAAGCTTGAGCAAGAAGAACAAAGGTGGGGGCATTATATTTCAACATAGAGTGAATTAAAATCAACTCAAAATGAATTAAGGATTTAAATTTAAGACCTGAAACTGTAAGACCTGTGGAAGAAAACATAAGGGAAAGCTTTATGACATTGATCTTGGAAATGACTTCTTTGAAAAATTTTCTGAAAAAATTAGAAATAGAACTAATGTGATTCATCAATCCCACTTCTGTATATATACCTCAAGGGAATGAAAGCGTGATCTCAAACAGGTATCTGTACTTTAATGTTCATTGCAGCATTATTCACAGTAGCAAGATCTGGAACCAATACAAATGTTCATTGATGGATGAATAGATAAATAAAAATGTGATTATATATATGTATGTGTGTGTGTGTATGTGTGTGTGTTTGTATGTGTGTGTATGTATGTGTATATATATTTATATATGCAGTGGGAGATTACTAAGATTTAAAAAGAGAAGGAAATCTTGCAATAACAACATGGATGAACCTGGAGAACATTATGCTGAGTAAAATAAGATAGTTCAGTTCAGTTCAGTTCAGTTGCTCAGTCGTGTCCGACTCTTTGTGACCCCATGAATCGCAGCACGCCAGGCCTCCCTGTCCATCACCATCTCCCGGAGTTCACTCAGACTCACGTCCATCGAGTCAGTGATGCCATCCAGCCATCTGATCCTCTGTCGTCCCCTTCTCCTCCTGCCCCTAATCCCTCCCAGCATCAGAATCTTTTCCAATGAGTCAACTCTTCACATGAGGTGGCCAAAGTACTGGAGCTTCAGCTTTAGCATCATTCCTTTCAAAGAACACCCCGGGTTGATCTCAGAAGGACAAATACCCCATGACTCCACTTACATGAAGTATCTATGATAATCAAACTGGTAGAAACAGAGGGTAGAACTGTTTTTTGGGGAGGGAGGTCCATTGGAGAGGCAGAAGTGGGGGAGGTCTTGTTCAGTGTGTATTTAGTTTCAGTTATGCAAGACAAGTTCTAGAGATCTCCTGTATAGTATTATACCTGTATTTAACAATACTGTATTGTGCACTTAAAATCCAAGAGGATAGATTTAATATTACATTTTCTTACCACAATAAAAAAATTTTAATATGAAGTACATGAGGAGAAACAGACAGATCCTCATTTTATTAAAGGAATTTTAGCAACGAAAAGAAATCACAAAAGTGTATATCAATTAAGGAAGACATTAATGAGTGTCGAGAAGTACTGTTTTTTGTTTGTTTTTTATGTCTTTTTATTATTTAAATTACTATGTTTGAGTGAAAATGTAACATATATAAATTGGTTAAAAATAGATAAAAATATGTGACCATTCTGATTCTGAATGTATTGATCTGTTAATTTGAAAATTGTTTATATAAGCATAGCAGATTTTGAGGCCTCTTATTTTGAAAATTCTTAAGTTACTTGAATAAATATCCTATATTAAGTAAGCATCATTTATTAACCACAAATGTTTATTTTGTTATATTCTGTGAGCCATTTGTTATAAACAGCTTTTTCCTGTTTTGGTTTATTTATTTGAAACCTGAGTGGTTTAAAACCTTCTTGAATAATGATTATGACTGGGGACATGAAGTGTGGTAAGGCGGGGTATCAGTTCTGAGGTTTTTTGTTGGTTCTAATTAGGGCAATAGTCTTACCAGGAGACCAGATCAGTTTCAGCCACAAACTATGAGAGTAAGAAATTTTGGAAAGTTTGTTCACTGATAGTCTGGCAACCCGTTTTTACATTGATTTTGAATAGTTTTAGACTCTTGGTGCTGCTGCTGCTGCTAAGTTGCTTCAGTCGTGTCCGACTCTGTGCGACCCCATAGACGACAGCCCACCAGGCTCCCCTGTTCCTGGGAGCCTCCGGACAAGAATACTGGAGTGGGTTGCCATTTCCTTCTCCAGTGCATGAAAGTGAAAAGTGAAAGTGAAGTCGCTCAGTCGTGTCTGACTCTTAGCGACTCCATGGACTACAGCCCACCAGGCTCCTCCATCCATGGGATTTTCCAAGCAAGAGTACTGGAGTGGGGTGCCACTGCCTTCTCCATTTAGACTCTTGAGTAATCCTAAAATGGATGGAATATGTTGGCAGCCTTATAAATAAATACCCAGGATCTCTTTTGATTGTTTTAGATAGTTCCTGGTACATACTTTGAATCACTGAAAATGCCTCTCACTCTGGGTATATGACTTGAAGCTAAAAATAAAACTATTTAGAAGGTCTAATTTATGCTTTTATTAGAAGAGAAAAAAAGGCTAGGCCATTTTTGCTTTTCTTAGATGAGCTTCGAATAACCCTTCCAACTTGAAAGTGTACAACTTAAAATACGTTGTCCCTTGTTAGAGATAGTTACCCTGAAAACCAGCTCTTATTTTCTTTATATAGAAATATAGTGCTTCTGCTTCACTGTTTAGAAAATTGTTAATTAACGGATACTGAATATTATAATTTTAACATGGTTTCTTTCTATTGATTAATTGACTGATTTAGCATCACATATTTATGGGATGTTTGGGAAAGACTCAGCAGTGTACCAAGCACTGTGAATACAGTGATGAACAGGGCAAATATAACCTATTGGTGCATAGAATTGTGGCCAAACCATGCTTGTATCTGCAATATAAGGAATATCAAACTGTATTTAAAATAGTTCATATATAATTATTTCATTTCTTCAGACTTCTAATAAAGTTCTGATACTGTTGTGGCAGAGACTGCTGGTGCTAACCAGCATCTGTACTCTTTTTTGGGGCATCCAGGAAGACTGTATTTCCCAATTTCCCTTGCCTTTAGGTATGATATTTTGACTGAGTTCTGGTGAGTTGGCTGTGTGTGGGGGGGTATATACTGGCATATCTTGTTTTATTGCACTTACAGATACTTCATTTTTTACCAGTTGAAGGTTTGTGGCAACTCTGTGTCCAGCAAGTCTATTGGCAGCATTTTGACTATAGCATTTGCTCATATTTGTTATGGTGACGTGTGATCAGTGATCTTCAGTGTTACTATTACAATTGTTTTGGGGTACCAAAAACTGTGCGTAAGATGGTGAATGTAATTGATAAATGATATATGTGTTCTTACTGGACTTCCCAGGTGCACTCGTGATAAAGAACCCACCTGCCAATACAGGAGTTGTAACAGACTCGGGTTCGGTCCCTGGGTCGGGAAGATCCCCTGGATGAGGACCTGGCAACCCACTGCAGTATTCTTGCCTGGAGAATCTCATGGATAGAGGAGCCTGGCAGGCTACAGTCCATAGGGTCATACATAGTCGGACAAGACTGAAGTGACTTTGTGCACACACACACGTATGTGTTCTGACTATCCCTTTGACTGGCAGTTCCCTACCTTTCTTCCCCTTGGGCCTCTGTATTCCTTGAGACACAACAGTTTTGGAATTAGGCCAATTAAAAACCTTACAGTGGCTTCTGTTTAAATGAAAGGAAGAGTTCCAGTTCTCTCACTTTAAATAAAAAACTAGAAATGATAAGCTCAGTGAGGAAGACATGTTGAAAATTGAAATAGTTCTAAAGCTAGGCCTCTTGTGCTAGTTAGCCAACTTGTCAAAGCAGAATTCTTGAAGTCAGTTAAAATGCTACTCCAGTGAATGTATGAATGATAAAGCAAAGCAGCCTTATTGCTGAGATAGAGAAAGTTTTAGTGGTCTGTATAGAACATCACAACCAGCCACAACATTCTCTTAGACCAAATTCTAATGCAGATCAAGGCCCTAACTGACTTCAATTCTGTGAAGGTTGAGAGAGGTTATGAAACTACAGGAGAAAAGTTTGAAGCTAGTAGCAGCTGGTTCATCGAGTTTAAAGGAGGAAGCCACTTCCAGAACATGCAAGAGTAAGGTGAAACAGCAAGTGCTGATGTAGAAGCTGCAGCAAGTTATGGAAGATCTAGCTAAGGTTTTTAATGAAGGTAGGAGAGTGAAAAAGTTGGCTTAAAGCGCAACATTAAGAAAACTAAGATTATGGCATCTGGTCCCATCACTTCATGGCAAATAGATGGGGAAACAGTGGAAACAGTGTCAGACTTTATTTTGGGGGACTCCAAAATCACTGCAGATGGTGATTGCAGCCTTGAAATTAAAAGATGCTTACTCCTTGGAAGAAAAGTTATGACCACCCTAGATAGCATATTGAAAAGCAGAGACATTGCCAACAAAGGTCCATCTAGCCAAGGCTATGGTTTTTCCAGTGGTCATGTATGGATGTGAAAGTTAGACTGTGAAGAAAGCTGAGCACCGAAGACTTGATGCTTTTGAACTGTGGTGTTGGAGAAGACTCTTGAGAGTCCTTTAGTCTGCAAGGAGATCCAGACAGTCCATTCTAAAGGAGATCAGTCCTGAGTGTTCTGTGGAAGGACTGATGCTAAAGCTGAAACTCCAATACTTTGGGTATCTCATGTGAAGAGTTGCCTCATGGGAAAAGACTGATGCTGGGAGGGATTAGGGGCAGGAGGAGAAAGGGATGACAGAGGATGAGATGGCTGGATGACATCACCAACTCAATGGACATGAGATTGGGTGAACTCCGGGAGTTGGTGATGGACAGGGAGGCCGGGCGTGCTGCGGTTCGTGGGGTCACAAGAGTCGGACACAGCTGAGCGACTGAACTGTACTGAACACTAAACAAGGGATTTTCAGTGTGGATGAAACAGCTTTCTATTGGAAGAAGATGCCATCTAGGATTTTGATAGCTCAAGAAGGGAAATCAACAGCCTGATTCAAAGCTTCAAAGGACAGGCTGACTCTTGTTAGGGGCTAATGTAGCTGGTGGCTTTAATTTGAAGCCAGTGCACCTTTATTGTTCAGTCACCCAGTCATGTCCAACTCTGCGACCCCATGAACTGTTGCATGCCAGGCCTCCCTGTCCCTCACCATCTCCTGGAGTTTGCCCAAGTTCATGTGATTGCATTGGTGATGCTGTCCAGCCAAGGATAACTGCATTGTCGTGGCAAAGAGGCTTGTTTAACTTAGTGAAGCTATGAACCATGCAGTACAGGGCCACTCAAGATGGATGGGTCATATTAGAGAGTTCTGACAAAACATGGTCCGCTGGAGGAGGGAATAGCAAACCACCCCAGTATACTTGGTGTGAGAACCTCATGCCTTGAGAACTGTATAAAAGGCAAAAAGTGCTCATTTACCATTTCAAAATCCGTAAGAATTATGGATTCTATTGAGTTATGCTAGATCTAAAGTCTGGATGATAGCACATCTGCCTACAACATGGTTTACTAAATGTTTTAAGCCCACTGTTGAGACCAAATGTTTAGAAAAAAAGATTTAAAATATTTCTGCTTAATGACATTGCACCCCGTTACCCAAGAGTTCTGATAGAGTTGTGCAGTGTGATTAATGTTATTTTCATGCATGATACACAACATTCATTCTGAAAATCATAGATTAAGAAGAAATTTTGATCCTCAAGTCTTAACTTTTTAAGAAGTACATTTTGTAAGGCTGTAGCTGCCATTGTGATTCCTCTGATGAATCTGGTTCAATTGAAAAACTTATGGAAAGAATTGTATAAACTTAGTTGATAAAGCAGCAGCAGCAGGGTTTGAGAGAATTGGCTCCAGCTTTGAAAGAAGTTCTGTTATGGGTAAAATGCTGTCAAACAGCATTGTATGCTACAGAGAAATCTTTCATGAAAGGAAGAGTTGATCCATTGAGCAAGCTTCATTGTCATCTTATTATAAGGAATTGATACAACCACCCAACCTTCAGCAACCACCACCTTGATTAGTTAGCAGACATCAATATTGAGGCAAGACCTACCTCCAGGAAGAAGATTGCAGCAACACATCGAAAGCTCAGGTGATGGTTAGGTTAGTATTTTTAGCAATAAATGTTGTTAAATTATGTACATTTTGACATAATATTGTACAATGAATAGACTATAATATAGTTAAAACATAACTTTTATATGCACAGGGAAACCAAAAGAAAAGTAAGCCACGGGGCTTACTTAATTGTGATGTTTGCTTTATTGCACTGTTGGATCCAAACCTGTAATATCTCTGAGGTATGCCTGTACCAACTTTAGGCCTGGCACAATATAGTCACTTTGAGGCTCTCTTCTTTCTACGAGCTCTCTTATCTCCTCTGCCAGCTGAATGGAGAGGATTTTCAGGACTCAGCACACCCCAAAAATATACTCAGGAAGCCTAAGTCTCTAAGTGACTCAGTAGATCAGAGCATTCTTCCTCTTGAATCCTTTTCTAACTTTTGCCAGAATAATGTGAAAGAGAAGTAATGGGGTTTAGGTACGTGCTAAGCCATTGAGATCTTGGGGTTGCCATATTTTAAAACTTGATTGTTTTTCTTTTGAAAATTTTGAAGCAATAGTTGTTGTTTTAACATTTTGTAAAATGCATATCAAACTACCCTTTTTTGATTTCTTCTCTTTTTTGGTTTGTAGTTGGAGATAACTAAGGATGGTTTTCTTTGCTATCATTCACTATGCCAATAGGTCAAAAAATCCATGGGTGTTTTAAGAATCCCAGATGAATGAAATATATCATGGGTGTTAGCTAGAGTGTTATGAAGTACTTAAATAAAATAATTGCAAATACTTGATATGTTTAATGCCTTTAAACTAAATGCTTTTCATAATTATAATAGATATGACTGACTAAGGTTTTTAAATCACTGTTCTTTTTATTTTATCTTATTGAAAATAGTTGACTTATAATGTCATGTTAGTTTCAGGCATACAGCACAGTGATTCCATTGTATATATGTTCTTTTTCAGATTCTTTTTTCCTTATAGGTTATTACAAAATAATGAGTATAGTTCCCTGTGCTATATGGTAGGTCCTGGTTGGTTATCTGTTTTATATACAGTAGTACATGCACTGTTCTTTTTATTTTCTGAATATTATGTAAAATTGACTAAACTTTTAAAACTTAAGAGTGAAGAATTTTATTTAGAAAAGTCTGAATGTAATAAAATACATAGTATGTCATACATAAAACTCTAGAACTTTTAGTTTACTTACTGCTTATTCTATTTATAAATGTACATACAGTCCTTAATAAGATATTTGATGTAACAAGTTTTTACATTAAAGCCTCCAACATCGTTGTTGTTGTTTACGACCCCATGGACTGCAGAATGCCAGGCTTCCCTGTCATTTCCTATCTCCTGGAGTTTGCTTAGATTCATGTCCGTTGAGTCAGTGATACCGTCCAACCATCTCATCCTCTGCTGCCCTCTTTGCCTTTTGCTTTTAATCTTTCCCAGCATCAGGATCTTTTCCAATAAGCTGGCTCATTGCATCAGGTGGCCAAAGTATTGGAGCTTCAGCTTTAGCATCCGTCTTTCCAGTGAATATTCAGGGTTGATTTCCTTGAAGATTGACTGGTTTAATCTCCTTGATGTGCAAGGGACTTTCAAGAGTCTCCTGTAGCACCACAATTTGAAAGCATCAATTCTTTGGCATTCAGCTTACTTTATGGTTAACACCCCTATATGACTGTTGGAAAAACCATAGCTTTGACTATATGGACCTTTGTCGGCAAAGTGATGTCTTCTTTGCTTTTGAATACGCTGTCTAGGTTTGTCATGGCTTTCCTTCCAAGGAGCAAGTGTCTTCGAATTTCATGGCTGCAGTCACTGCCGACAGTGATTTTGGAACCCAAAAAAAGAAAATCTGTCATTGCTTCCACATTTTCCCCTTGAAGTGATGGGACCAAATGCCATGATCTTAGTTTTCTGAATATTGACTTTCAAGCCAGCTTTTTCACTGTCTTCTTCCACCCTCATCAAGAGGCTCTTTAGTTCCTCTTCACTTTCTGCCATTAGAGTGGTATCATCGGCAGATCTGGGGTTGTTGATATTTTTCCCGGCAATCTGGATTCCAGCCTGAACTTCATCCAGCCTAGCATTTCGTATAATCTATGCTGCATATTTGAAGGAGGCGATGGCATCCGACTCCAGTACTCTTGCCTGGAAAATCCCATGGATGGAGGAGCCTAGTCCAAGGGGTCGCGAAGAGTTGGACACGACTGAGCGACCTCACTTTCACTTTTCACTTTCATGCATTGGAGAAGGAAATGGCAACCCATTCCAGTGTTCTTGCCTGGAGAATCCCAGGGACGGTGGAGCCTGGTGGGCTGCCGTCTATGGGGTCGCACAGAGTCTGACACGACTGAAGTGACTTAACAGTAGCAGCAACATGCTGCATATAATTTAAATAAGCAGAGTGACAGTGTACAGCTTTGTCATACTCCTTTCCCAATTTTGAACCAGTCCTTTGTTTCATGTCCATTTCTAACTGTTGTTTCTTGACCTGCATATAGGTTTCTTAGGATACAGGTAAGGTGGTCTGGTATTCCCATCTCTTTAAGTATTTTCTGCAGTTTGTTGTGATCCACACAGTCAAAGGCTTTTGGATAGTCAGTGAAGCAGAAGTAGATGTTTTCCTGGAATTCCCTTGCTTTTTCTATGATCTAATGAATGTTGGTAATTTGATCTCTGGTTCCTTTGCCTTTTCTAAACCCATCTTGTATATCTGGAAGTTCTTAGTTCATGTACTGCTGCAGCCTAGCTTCAAGGATTTTGAGCATAACCTTACTAGCATGTGAAATGAGTGCAGTTGTGTGATAGTTTGAACATTCTTTGGCATTGCCTTTCTTTGGAATTGTAATGAAATTGGTTTTTGCTCATGTTCTCCTTTTTGTGTCATAAAGTTTGGGGAATAGTCTTTGAAAATATGTGGGGAAACTTAAAATTTTTTTCAAGATTTATAGTTGTGGTTTATCGGAGGATTTCTAGAAATTTTTATAGAGGAAAAATAAAGTTAATGTCTTCAGCAGAAGTGAGGACTAGTAGTTTTTGTTTGTGTTGTACTCTCTCTGGTTCACTGATTCTTACTCTGTTCTCTACAGAAAGTTATTGAGTCCATCCACTGAGTTGTTTATTTTGATTTTTATACTTAACCACTTCTGAAATTTTCATTTGGTTCTTCTTTGTATCTTCTTTCTCTTTGCTGAGACTTACGACTTTGCTGAGGCTTCCAGTTTCTTTCTTCTGTCTTTATAATTGCTTGTTAAGCCATTTTTATTATGTCTGCTTTAAAATTGTTGAATAATTCTAACATTTCTGTCATTTTGCTTTCAACTTTTATTGATTGCTTTTTATTCAGTCTTATATATTCTTGGTTCTTGGTATGATGAGTGATTTAATTACAGCTAGTCATTCAGATATGATGGGCTATGTGTCTTGTAAACCTTTTGTTAAGTTTGCTTTCTCTGAAATCACTCCACCAGGGAAAGAAGTGGTGTTTCTTTTCTACTGCCAGGAGAGGTTGGAAGTTCAGGTTCCTGTCTTGATTCATGTCGACGCTTGAGGAGTGGAGAGGGCTTCTCATTACTGCTGGATTGGCTTGGGTTTTACTGCTCTCTCCTATGACTCCACTGACATATTCTGTTTGGGAGGAGCAGTAGTGCCTCTTTAGGGTTCCTCATGTGGCTTCCACTCAGACATGGTGGGACAGGAGCCTTTGTTGGGCAGTGGTGAAGGTCCAGCACTCTGACTCTCTACTGCCCCAGTAGGGAAAGGGATGTGGGGAGTCTTACTACATTTTTGCAAGGATTGGAGTCTAGGTTCCCCAGTTGGACTTTGCTGGTGTGGGTGGTAGTTGAAACAAGGTTTTTTTTTTGTGTGTGTGGAGAATGATAGACTGGGGTAGAGTGGTTATTGTGTAAATGTTTTCTTTTTTATTAGGCTATCCCCTTCCTGTTCTGTTTTTGCTAGGACTTTTTCTTACTGACTTCCCTGGTGGCCCAGATGGTAAAGCATCTGTTTACAATGTGGGAGACCCAGGTTTGATCCCTGGCTCGGGAAGATCCCCTGGAGAAGAAAATGGCAACCCACTCCAGTACTCTTGCCTGAAAAATCCCATGGACAGAGGAGCCTGGTAGGCTACAGTCCAAGGGGTCTCAAAGAGTCAGACACGACTGAGCGACTCAAGTTTTCTTACTGAGCTCATTGCACCATTTATACTGCATTAGGTCATTGACATTTTTTGCTCCAGGTCTGGGAAATATGAGACAAAAAGAAAGTCATAATTTTCTTATCACTGTGTTGTTTCTTTTTTTTTTAAATGTTTTTATTTTTTTTATTTTTTAAATTTTAAATCTTTAATTCTTACATGCGTTCCCAAACATGAACCCCCCCCATTTTTTTCTTTTTTCTTTTTTTTCTAACTTTTTTTAAATTGTTAAGTCTTCTATTTCTACTCTAATTTTTATTTCTATAACCTACTATTACTATTTAAAAAAAAAAAGACTTTTTTTTTTTTTTTTTAAGGCAAACACCATATATAGTCTTTGGATGGTTGTTGGTGGTTTTTTGTTTTTTGCTTTTTGGGTTTTTTTTGTTTGTTTGTTTGTTTTTTTAAAATAATTCTTGTTTTTTTTTTTCTTTCTTCCTTTTTCCTTCTGCTTCTTTTCTTTAATATTGTATTTCTGAAAATCCAACCTCTACTCTAGATTTTTAATCTTTGCTCTTAGGTTTTTGTTGTCAATTTTGTACACTGTGTTGTTTCTTAACAACCTTGCTTTCAAGATTCGTAGATAGTCTGTCTTTTGCCCCCCATACCATTGGAATTTTCCTGTTTATTTTATATATAATGACCATGAGTTTTGGTTGTGTTTTGAGGGAGACAGAAGGAAAAAGTACATTGTAGTTCTTTTTTCTAGGAGTGGAAGATGATTATGTTTTTTAAATCTTATATTTTGACACTATATTTGGGAGTTAATAGTGCTGGAGAAGGAAATGGCAACCCACTCCAGTATTCTTGTCTGGAGTATTGCAGGGACAGAGGAGCATGGTGGGCTGCTGTCCCTGGGGTCGCACAGAGTCAGACACGACTGATGCGACTTAGCAGCAGAAGCAGCAGTACTGATGTTGTTGGAACCCAGTGTTCAAAGTGGGGCTTAAACAGTTTAATAAGTGATGATTTTACCCTGCGGGAGAGTGTTGTATCCTCCTCCTTCGCCTTCCATTTCATTTTAGTCTTTACTGAGTGTTCACAACTCTCTTTCCTATTGAGTTCTGAATTAAAATAGCATTCTGGTCAGCCCTCTGCTATGCGTTTGCACAGGTGAGAGAGCCTGTTTGTGATATCTGCTCTAGCGTGTTTATTCAGTTGAATATAATTAAGTGAATTAAAATGCTGCTGCTGCTGCTGCTGTTGCTAAGTTGCTTCAGTCGTGTCCGACTCTGTGCGACCCCATAGAGGGAGCCCACCAGGCTCCCCTGTCCCTGGGATTCTCCAGGCAAGAACACTGGAGTGGGTTGCCATTTCCTTCTCCAGAATTAAAATGGGAGGGTCCCAACTGGAATACATTCAACATCTATAAAGTTGATGTAGTTACTCATAAAGTCAAGTGAAATAGGTCATTAACTATTACTTGGGAGTCTTTGTCTTCAGACTATCTTGTCTTCATCTGTGTGCAGGCTGTTGTATCCTAGAATTCTAGCAGTTAAGAGTAGGCTGTCAAATAAGAAAGCTGTGGTACATATACACAATGGAATATTACTCAGCTATTAAAAAGAATGCATTAGAATTAATTCTAATGAGGTGGATGAAACTGGAGCCTGTTATACAGAGTGAAGTGAGTCAGAAACAAAAACACCGATACAGTATATTAACGCATATATATGGAATTTAGAAAGATGGTAATGATAACCCTATATGCGAGATAGCAAAAGCAACACGGATATAAAGAACAGACTTTGGGACTCTGTGGGAGAAGGCGAGGGTGGGATGATTTGAGAGAAGAGCATAGAAACATGTATATTACCATATGTGAAATAGATCAGCAGTCCAGGTTTGATGCATGAGACAGGGCGCTCAGGGCTGGTGCACTGGGATGACCCTGAGGGATGGGAAGGGGAGGAAGGTGGGAGAGGGGTTCAGGATGGGGAACACATGTACACCCATGGCTGATTCATATCAATCAATGTACAGCAAAAACCACTACAATATTGTAAAGTAATTAGCCTCCAATTAAAATAAATAAATTAAAAAAAAAGAAGAGTAGGTTTTCAAGTACTGCCACTGGGAATTATCATTGAGATTTTTTGTTTGTTTGTTTAGGGGAGTTATATAATAAATTTATAATTAGTAAACAAATCAAAAAGTTTTAAAAACATCTGTAAATCTAAGCTGTGTTTTTCCTATGAATGGCAGGTATAACCAGTCTGTCGTCTGGAAATATCACTGAGAAATCTTCATTCTTTTAATAAATTTATAGTTTTATAAGGTAACTTAGAAGAATATAAATTGGATCAATAGAGGTGATGACAAAAATTCATTGAGTAGGATTGTAGTACTTTCATTTCAGTTCAGTTGCTCAGTCGTATCCGACTCTTTGTGATCCCCCATGAATCGCAGCATGCCAGGCCTCCCTGTCCATCACCAGCTCCCGGAATCTACCCAGACCCATGTCCATTGTGTCGGTGATGCCATCCAACCATCACATCCTCCATCGTCCCCTTCTCCTCCTGTCCTCAATCTTTCCCAGCATCAGGGTCTTTTCCAATGAGTCAGCTCTCTGCATCAGGTTGCCAAAGTATTGGAGTTTCAGCTTCAACATCAGTTCCACCAATGAACACCCAGGACTGATCTCCTTTAGGATGGACTGGCTGGATCTCCTTGCAGTCCAAGGGACTCTCAAGAGTCTTCTCCAATGCCACAGTTCAAAAGCATCAGTTTTTTGGCACTCAGGTTTCTTTATAGTCCAACTCACATCCATACATGACTACTGGAAAAACCATAGCCTTGACTAGACGGACCTTTGTTGGCAATTAATGTCTCTGCTTTTTAATATGCTGTCTAGGTTGATCATAACTTTCCTTCCAAGGAGTAAGTGTCTTTTAATTTCATGGCTGCAGTCACCATCCACAGTGATTTTGGAGCCCAGGAAAATAGTCAGCCACTGTTTCCACATCTATTTGCCATGAAGTGATGGGACCGATGCCATGATCTTAATTTTCTGAATGTACTTTACTATATATTAAACTTTTGAAAACTTATAGCAATAAAAATTACCTTTTAAACAAATGTTGCTTCTTTTTTAAAAATTAAGAAAAGACAGGTAAATGTTCAAATAAAATCTCAAGCATTAGAAAATATAAACAATTATGGTAACTTTAAAATGTTCACATGAGACCATGACATAAATATTTGGCCACTCAGTAGCATTGATAAAGGCTTTCTTATTCTTTTCAGTGTCTTTTGTAAATTTTCATGTTATCATCAAAAATAAATGTTTCAAAGGAAAATGAGCTAGATATAATTATATATAAACAATGCTGAGATCAATAGCATTTAAAGTAGTTAAGAAGTAAAATGAACATGAAATACACTTCTGCATCTGCTTATTTTAAAATACCTGGAGGCCTTGTTTTATCCCAAAGGCATTTCTAATTTGCATAGCAAAGATAATATTATTTATATTTTCCTTTAATATTCAGATATGTTTATTTTCACCAGAGAAGAAATGCACCTAACATGTGAAAGCTGGTATCTAAATCTGTGCTTGAGAATCAGTAAGGTTTAAAGTAAATAACTTCTGGTTGAAATGGAAAAATAGTGAACTTTCTGAGTTTCACATTGAGGTCATGAAATAATCTGATTTATGATAGCATATGAAAGACAACAAATGATCCCAAATTATCATCTCACACTTTGGATTAAAATGAGTTTCTATAGATACTAATTTGAAAAATGGATTTTTTGAAATATCTTGAAAGTGATAATTTTACCAACAAAATGACTCTTGGAATTTTAAATGAACATTATTACTTGAAAAATTATCAAGTATACATATGTGTTAATAAAATTCTTGCTATTTTAGAATTTGAATTTTAACTTATATAAACATGAAATGAAGTGAAGTGAAGTCTCTCAGTCGTGTCCGACTCTTTGTGACCCCCTGGACGGTAACCTACCAGGCTCCGCGGTCCATGGGATTTTCCAGGCAAGAATACTGGAGTGGGCTGCCATTTCCTTCTCCAGGGGATCTTCCCAACCCAGGGATCGAACCCAGGTCTCCTGCGTTGTAGACAGACGCTTTACCGTCTGAGCCACTAGGGAAGCCCATATAAACATGAATATTTATTATAACATATACTGTTATCTTTGTAGTATTCAATAAATTTTAAAAAATTTAGTAGTTAAAAAGCAGTTAAATGCAGTACTTATGATAAAGATGTCAAAATTTCACTTTATATTTGAAGATATGGTTCAAGAGTGAGCAAATTAATGGAGGTAAAAAGTATTATAAAAAGATAAAATGAGATAATCTTCCAGTTGTGCATATGGATAGTTGTGAAGTAGGAAGTAGCTTCGGAGAAGGTGATGGCACCCCACTCCAGTACTCTAGTTTGAGTGAACTCCGGGAGTTGGTGATGGACAGGGAGGCCTGGCGTGCTGCAGATTGAGGGACTGAACTGAACTGAAACTCATGGAGATTGGAGAAGGCAATGGCAACCCACTCCAGTACTCTTGCCTGGAAAATCCCATAGATGGAGGAGCCTAGTAGGCTGCGGTCCATGGGGTCACAGAGTCAGACACGACTGAGTGACTTCCGTTTCGCTTTTCACTTTCATGCATTAGAGAAGGAAATGGCAACCCACTCCAGTGTTCTTGCCTGGAGAACCCCAGGGACGGGGGAGCCTGGTGGGCTGCCATCTATGGGGTTGCACAGAGTCGGACACTGAAGTGACTTAGCAGCAGCAGCAGCAGCAGCAGCAGGAGGAGGAGGAAGTAGCTTTGGAATTGTGAATTGTATTGAGGAAGAAGTACAGCCTTACTTCTATGACCATGTACCCATTTGCCATTGGGGTTATAAATTGGCTTCATTAGGAAATAATGAAGTAACTACCGTTTTAGCAGAATGCCCACCACCATAATTGGTATAGCAAGATTAACCTATTAAACCAAAAATAGCAGTACATATTAATAACTGTACTTATAACTGCCTTTGCTAAAGAAGCATATCTTTATTCAGAACATGATAGGCTCTAAGAGGATCTCTTTGGTGAATATTTGAAATGGTAGAAGAAGGTATCCATAATTCTTTTTCAATCTAAAGGTTCTTCAGAACAGTTAAGTGGCTTCAGCCAGTGAGGTAGAGGAAGCGACAGAACGCGTAGAAAGAGCTTTCCTATGCCATGGAGATTTCACCTTGCTAGGAGAGGATTTCTCTCATCGCTTTGCTTTTTGAAGTATTTTTAATTCTCAGAATAAGTGAAACTTTGTGTTTCCTGAGGGTAATCTGTCTCATCTTGTTGAACACTGTTTATAATTTTTCTGTAGATACTCTATATTTTGTCATGTATATGTGCCCACTGAGTAACTCTAATCTCTTTGAGCAAGGTCTTTGTCTTTGGTTCACTGATGCTTGTGTTCGTGCCCTGTTGCTTCAGCCGTGTCTGACTCTCTGCGACCCTGGAGTCAGAGGCTGGACAGGCTCTTCTGTCCATGGGATTCTCCAGGCAAGAATATTGGAGTGGGTTGCCATGCCCTCCTCCAGAGGATCTTCCCCACCCAGGGATCGACCCGTGTCTCCTGCGTCTTTCTGCATCGCAGGCGGATTCTATACTGCTGAGTCACCAGAGAAGCTCCCAAGAGAGTCTTGTAGCAAACCTAATAGGATACATGGTGGTAGGCATTAGAAAGTAGTGAGAACATATATTTGAATTAATTTTGGCTTCCTTAACTAAGACATCTGTTAACGCTGAGGTTTCCAATCTGTTGTTCAGAAATGTTTATTAAATATCTATCTCATATTTGATTTTGGATTAGAAATCCTAGTCAGGCTATTTTACCAAGTATACTTTAGTAGTGGGTGCTCCCTTTCCTTTTGCAGAATTATAGGTATTATTGGTTCTTTTCCTTATTTGTAGTTTATATGTGCCCATCATGTGGATTTATTTTGGTTTTACTACCACTTAAAAGACACATTAAACAAAGATTACCTTGTATAATTTAGATACTTAATGTGTAAAATATTATAAAGCATCATTTGATTATCTACATATGGATAGTTCTGATAGTTTCTTTTTATGCATATTTAATAGAAATATTACTATCCTTTCTACAATATATTTGATTTCTATATTCTCCACTCTAACTAGATTGTTTACTTAATATTTTATATGCAGACCTAAATTTGATGAAGCAGGATGCTTTTACTTTTAGTTGAGTCTTTGGTGTCTGGATTGTTTGGTTCTTTGCATACTACTTTCACTTTGAACCAGTGGCATAATTTCTGACTTCTGATGTTCTAACTGAATTTTCAGAATGGGCTAGTCATCAAGTGGAAGAGACTGAGATATGGATTTACAAACATATGTTTGAATTTTACTTTGCTGCCTTTTAGCTTTGATTTTTGGTAAGTTTTTAGTTGTTGTTGTTTAGTCACTAAGGCATGCCCAGCTCTTTTGCAACCTTATGGACTGTCGCCCGCCATGCTCCTCTGTCCATGGGATTTCCTAGGCAAGAATGCTGGAATGGGCTGCCATTTTCTCCTCCAGAGGATCTTCCCAAAGGAAGATCCATTTTTCAGTGTTAGAAATTTTTCTGTGATAAATATATTTGAAAAAAATCTACTTGAAAATCTTGAATCAAGTATTTGAACTTTAAAGAAGCTACACAATATATAGCCAGCAGCACTATATATGAATACCTATTTCATAGCATCCTCACCAGCTTTGTGTAGTTTATTATCATGAGCCAGGTGTGTAAAAATGAGTATGGAATAATCTGACAGCACTTCGACATTCTACGTAAGTATTAAAACCTTATATATGTATAATTGTCATTTTTTGGCACTCTTTCCAAATATTAATTTTACTGTCTCTCTCTATACTTTTATACCTAAAAACATTACACTTTTCTTTGAAAAGCATAATGTTGTTTATAGTTTTATTGAGATATAATTAACAAAATGTAAACATTGTGTAAATTTAAGATAACAACATGATGTTTTGATTCATATAGATTGCTAAATGTTTGCAGTCAAGCTAATTAACATATCCATTACTTCTCATAGTTACCTTTTCTATGTGTGTTTTGGCTACTTAAGATCTACTCTTTAAATTTCAAGTATATAATATTAATCACTATAGTCACCAAGCTATATATTATATCTCCAGAACTTACTCATCTTACATAACCAAAATATTGTATCCCTTGAACAACATCTCCTCAGTTCTCCCATCCCCTGAAGCCTGGCAGCCACCATTTTACTTTCTGCTTTTATGAGTCTGACTTTTCCAGATTCCGCATATAAGTCAGATCGCAAAGTATTTGTCTTTCTGTGTCTGACTAATTTTAAGTATCATAATGCCCTCCAGGTTCATTCACGTTGTCGCAAACGGAAGTATTTCCTTCTATTTTAAGGCTGAATAACATTCCATTAAATGTGTATAATTTCATTTATCTCTTCATCCGTTGATGGACAATTAGGTTGTTACCATATCTTGCCTATTGTGCGTAATGTTGCAGTGAACGTGAGTGTGTAGATAATTAACTCTCCAAGGTCCAGCTTTCATTGCCTTTGAGTATACATGGAAGCAGAGTAACTGACTCATGAGGTAGTCTATTTTAATTGTGTGAGGAACCTCCATAGTGTTTTCCATAGTGGCTGTTCCAGTTATGTTCCCATCTGAGAATGTACAGGGGTTCTCTTTTTTTGCCACTCATCAGCACTTGTTATCCCTTGTCTTTTGATGATAGCTAACAGGTTTGGAGTGATAATTCATTTGATTTTGGTTTGCATTTCCTTGATGGTCAGTGGACGTCTTTTCATGTACCTATAGGCCATTTGTATATGCTCTTTGGAAAAATGTCTATTCAGATTTTCTGCCCGTTTTAAAAATCAGATTTATTGTTGTTGTTGTTGTGTTATGTATTTTAGGTATTAACTTCTTATAAGATTTATGATCTGCAAATTGTTTTGCCATTTTTTAGGTTGCATTTTCATTCTGTTGATTGTTTCTTTTGCTGTGCTTTTTAGTTTATTTTAGTGCTTTTTACTTTGATTTGATCCCACTTTTCGATTTTTGCCCATTTTTGTGCTTTCAGTGTAATATCCAAAAAAAAAAAAACCAAAAACCCAGTGTTGTCAAGAGCATTGTTACGTTTTTCTCAAGTGTTCTTCTAGGAGTTTTATACTTTCAATTTTTATGTTTTAAGTTTTTAATCAACTTTAATTCTTGTGAGTGGTGTAGATAGGGGTCCACATTCATTCTTCTACTGTGGTTATCTAGTTTTCCCCAAAATATTTACCAATGAGAACTTCCTTTTCCCACTGAGTACTCATGGCTCCAATTGACTATGTATGTAAGGGTTTGTTTCTGAGCTCTTGATTATATTCCATTGATTTATGTGTCTGATTTTATGCCAGTACCCTACTATTTTGGTTACTGTAGATTTGTTAAATGTAGTTTGAAATTGCAAAGTGTGAGGCCTCCAGTCTATTTTTTCTTTCTGAGGATTACATTGGCTATTAGGGATCTTTAATGATTCCGCAGATATTTTAGGATTGTTTGTGTTATTTCTGTGAAGATTGCCATTAGAATTTTTATAGAGATTGCATTGAATATATAGATGGCTTTATGTACTATGGATATTTTAGTAATATTATTTATTCCATTTCATGAACAGGGAGTATCTTTCATTTGTTTGTATCTTTTTCAGTTTCTTTCATCAAAGTCTTGTAGTTTTCAGTGTACAGGTGCTTTTACCTTCTTATTTCTAATTTTTTAAATTGTTTTTGCTGCTGTTATGAATGGGATTGTTTTATTTCTTTGT
This sequence comes from Capra hircus, assembly GCF_001704415.2. Classification (NCBI taxonomy): domain Eukaryota; kingdom Metazoa; phylum Chordata; class Mammalia; order Artiodactyla; family Bovidae; genus Capra; species Capra hircus. Next base: position 27,066,428 of record NC_030815.1, on the reverse strand, counting down.
TAAAAATTATTTATTTAATTGGAGGCTAATTGCTTTACAATATTAAGGTGGTTTTTGCCATACACTGACATGAATTAGCCATAGGTGCACATGTGTTCCTCCCATCCTGAACCCCCTTCCCACCTCCCTCCCCACCCCATCCCTCTAGGTTGTCCCAGAGCACTGGCTTTGAGTGCCCTGCTTCATGCATCAAACTTGCACCGGTCACCTATTTTACATATGGTAATATACATGCTTCAATGCTATTCTCTCAAATCATCCCACCCTTGGCTTCTCCCACAGAGTCCAAAAGTCTGTTCTTTACATCTGTGTCTCTTTTGTCTTGCATAAGACACACAAATGTAATTTTGTCTTTCATATAGGGTCATTGTTACTGTCTTTCTAAGTTAATATACTGCATTGGTGTTTATCTTTCTGACTTACTTCACTCTGTATATAGGCTCCAGTTTCATCCACCTTATTAGAACTGACTCAAATACATTGTTTTTTAATAGCTGAGTAATATTCCATTGTGTATATGTACAACAACTTCCTTGTCCGTTCATCTGCCAAAGGAAATCTAAGTTACTTCCATGTTCTAGCTGTGGTACACAGTGCTGCAGTGAACATCGGGGTACATGTGTCTCTTTCAATTCTGATTTCCTTGGTGTGTATGCCCAGCATTTTATTTCTTTTTAAATGTTTCATTGTTAGTGTATAGAAACACACTTACTTCTTTATGTTGATTTTTATGCGCTGCAACTTTATTGAATTGATTGATTAGTTCTGCCGGTGTTTTGATGGAGTCTTTAGGATTTTTTGTATGTAAGATCATCTGATTGAAAATGAAAAACAGTTTTACTTCTTTTCTAATTTGGGCACCTTTTATTTCTTTTTCTTGCCTGATTACTCTGCCTAGGATCACCAGTACCATGTGCTATGTCATTATTTCACTTGTGTCCTACTTTGTGCAACTTTATGGACTGTAGCCTGCCAGGCTCTTCAGTCCATGGAATTCTCCAGGCAAGAATACTGGAGTGGGTTGTCATTTCCTTCTACGAGGATAATCCTGAACCAGGGATTGAACCCATGTCTCTTATGTCTAACCTGCCTTGACAGGCGAGTTCTTTACCACTAGTGCCACCTGGGAAGGCCACCAGTATCATGCTAAATAATAATAAAAGTAATGACAGTGAATATCTTTGTCTTATTCCTGATCTTAGATGGAAAGCTTTCAAATGTTAACTGTTTAGTATTATTTTAGCTATCGATTCATCATATATATCTTTTATTATGTTGAAGGATATTCTGTTTATACTCAATTTGTTGAGTGTTTTTTAATCATAAAAGGATGTTTTATTTTGTGAAATTCCTTTTCTGCATCTACTGAGATGATCATATATGAGTTTTATTTTTTAATTCTGTTAATGTGGTATTTCACATTTATTAATTTGAATATATTGAACCATCTTTGTGTACCTGGGATAGCTCTCACTTTATCTTGTAGTATGGTCCTTTCAATGTGCTGTTAAATTCAGTTTGCCAGAATGTTGAGGACTTCTACACCTCGTGTTTATCTGGAATTTTGGTCTGCAGTTTTCTTGTAGTTCTCTTGCCAGGTTTTGCTTTCAAGATAATGGAGGTGTGGAAAATAAGTGTAAATGTGATTTTTTTTCTTGACTATTTTGGAAGAGTTTAAGAAGGATGGCATTGATTCATTTTTTAGATGTTTGGTAGAAATGACCAATAAACTATTGGAATTGAGCTTTGTTTTCTGGGGATATTTTGGATTCAATTTAACCTCCTTTTCAGATTTTTCTCTTTCTTCATGATTAAGTCTTGGTAGGTTGTCTCTTTCCTCAAATTATTCCATCTCTTCTATGTTATCCAGTTTGTTCGCAAATAATTCTTTATAGTAGTCTCTTAACTATGCTTTATATTTCTGTTGTATCTTTTGTACTATGTCTTATTTCATCTATAGTTTTGAGTCTTCTCATTTCTCTCGCTAAAGGTTTGTCAATTTTGTTTATCAATTAATCAACTCAATTTCATAAATATTTTTCTTTCTTTTAGTCCCTACTTGTTCCATTTATTTCTGCTCTATTTTTTATTAATTCCTTCCTTCTGCTATTTTTGGCCTGAGGTCTTTTATTTTTTTTTTAAGTTCTTTGAAGTGTAAAGTTAGGTTGTTTGAGATCTTTCTTTTTCTTAATGTAGGCATTTCCTGCTATAGTTTTTTCTCTTAGAATTGTTCTTATTATTCCGTAGAGTTTTAAAGTACTTTTTCATTTTTATCCAGTTATTTTTTATTTTTTGCTGTCCAAAAGTGTGTTATTTAATTTGCACATATCTGCAAGTCTCCCAGTTTCCTCCTGTTACTGATTTCTGATTTCATGGCATTGTGCTGCTGCTGCTGCTGCTGCTAAGTCGCTTCAGTTGTGTTTGACTCTGTGCGACCCCATAGATGGCAGCCCACCAGGCTCCCCAGTCCCTGGGATTCTCCAGGCAAGAACACTGGAGTGGGTTGCCATTTCCTTCTCCAATGTGTGAAAGTGAAAAGTGAAAGTGAAGTCGCTCAGTCGTGTCCGACCCTCAGCGACCCCATGGACTGCAGCCTTCCATGGCATTGTGGTTATGTGGATATTTGAAGTGATTTCAGTCTTCTTAAACTTGTAAATCTTGTATTATGGATCAGCATATGATCTGTACAATAATTATGTGAGAGTACAGAATCCCACTGACATCAATGGACATATCAACCAGACAAAAAATTAAATAAGGCAACAGAATCCTATGTGACATTGTAGACCAGTTGGACTAAATTGATACTTACAGGACATTGTATCCAAGAAAAATTAGAATAGACATTCTTTTCAACCATGCATGTAATGTAATGTTCTCAAGGATAGTCAGTATAATAGGTCACAAAACAAGCCTCAACAGACTTTAAAGTGTAGAAGTTACTTAAGCCTAAATTCTGGCCATGGCTCTATGAAACTAGAATTCAACCACAGAAAGAAAAATGGACAAAGTATGAACACATGGAGGCTAAACATTGTGCTATTAAAAAAACCAATGGGTCAACAATAAAATCAAAGAAGAAATCAAAATATCTCAAGACAATCAAAAATAAAAACACAATCTTATAAGATCTTAGGGATTCAACATAGCAGTTCTAAGTGGGACGTTCACAGTGATAAGGCCTTCCTCAAGAAACAAAAATCTCAAGTAAATGACTTAACTTGCCACCTAAAAGAACTGGGGAAAAAAGTTCACCCAAGAGGTAGCAGAGGGAGGGAAGTAATAAAGATTAAAGAAGAAATAAAATAGAGATCAAGTAAATAATAGTTCTGATCAATAAAACCAAGAGCTGACTTTTTGAAAAAGAAGTCAGCAAATCTCTAGCCAGGCCTTATGAAGAGGAAAATACAGAAGGCTGAAATGAATAAAATAAGAAGTGAAAGAGGAGACATAACAACTGATACCACAGAGGGGGGAAAAAAAGTCCTGGGACACTACTATGAACAGTTATATCAATTAAATGGACAACCTAGAAGAAATGGTTAAGTTTCTGAATACATAACTGCAAAAGCTGAGTAAACCAAAAAATGACAATTCAAATAGACTGATTACTATGTATGAAAGAGAATCTGTTAAAAAACAAACAAAAAAACTACCTACAAACACAAGTCCAACACCAAATGACTTCACTGGAAGTTTCCACCAAACATATAAGGAATTTATACTTGTCTTTCTTAAAATATACCTGGAAATTGAAGTGGAGTGAATATTTCCAAATTCGTTCTATGAAGCCACCATCATAGTGATATCAAAATCGCAAAAAGCCACTATAAAGAAAATTATAGGCAAGAACTCTAATGAATATAGATGAAAAAATTTTCAACAAAATATTTGAAGTTAAATCCAACAGTACATAAAAAGGACCATACGCCATGATTAAGTTGGATTCATTTCAGGGTCTCAAGGATAGTTCAACATTTGCAAATTAACCAGTGTTGACAACAGGAAAGACAAAAGCTACATGTTCATCTCAACAGATGAAGAAAAAGTATTTGACAAAATAGGACATCTCTTCATGTTGATAAAAATAATCAAAATGGGTTTAGAGGGAGCATATCTCAACGTAATAAAACTATTTTTGACAAATCCACAGCCAATGTAATACTAAAGGAGGAAAAGATGAAAGCCTCCCTGCTAAATTCAGGAACAAGCCAAGAATGTCTGCTCTCACCACTTGTATTTAACATATCCTACCCATAGTATTCAGCCAAGAAAAATTTAGAAAAGTATTCTGATCAGAAGAGAGAATATAACATTGTCCATATTTGCAGATGACTTGACACTCTATATAGAAAATACTAAAATCTCTACAACAAAGTATTAGAACTAATAATGGGCAGAGTAGCAGAATTCAAGATTAATATACAGAAATACATTGCATTTCTTTATACAAGCAATGAAATATCAAAACGAGCAAGTAAGTAATCCTGTTAAAAATCACTTCAAAAAATAAAATGTATATGAATAATCTTAACCAGAGATTAAAGAGCTATATGCTGAAAACTGTATAATATTGGTAAAGGAAATTGAAGTTGATTTAAAGAAGTGGAAAAAGATCCTATTATTATTTTTTTCTTCCATTATTTTGTTTTGGAAGAATTAATATTGTTAAAGTGGCCATAATATCCGAAACAGTCTACACATTTAATACAATCCATATTGAAACACTCTTGACTTTTTCACAGAAGTGGAACAAATAATTTGAAGATTTATCATGGAACCATAAAAGACCCAGAATTGTCGAGGAAAAAGAACAATGTGGAGGCATAACCCTTCTAGACTTCAGACAGTACTACAAAGCTATAGTAATCAATACGGCGTGATATTGGCACAGAAAGAGACATATACACTAATGGAATAGAACAGAAGTCCCAGAAATAAACCACACATCTATGGTCAGTTAATCTTTGACCATAAAGGAGGCAAGTATATATAATGGAGAAAAGATAGTCTTTTCAGCCAGTGTTGTTGGGAAAACTGGACAGCCACACATACATCAATGTAGTTAGAATACTCCCTCATACCATGTACAAAAGTAAACTCAAAATGTTTTGAAGACTTAAATATAAGACATGACACCATAAAACTCCTAGAAAGGAATATAGGCAAAACAGTCTTTGACGTAAATCATAGCAATATTTTCTTGTATCAATCTCACAAGGGAAAACGAATAAAAGCAAAAGTAAACAAATGGGACCTAATCAAACTTATGAGCTTTTGCACAGTAAAGAAAATTATCAACAAAATGAAAACTCAGTCTGTGGACTGGGAGTAAATATTTGCAAATTATGTAACTGACAAACAATTAATTTCCAAAATGTATAAAGAGCTCATAGAACTCAACATATACAAAAAAAGAAAAAAACAAACAACCCAATAAAAAATATGGGTGGAAGTTCTAAATAGATATTTCTCCAAAGAAAACATACAGATGGCCAACAGGCTAATGAAAAGATGCTCAGCATTGCTAATTATTAGAGAAATGAAAATCAAATGGGGGTATCACCTCACTCTAATCAGAATGGGTGTTACCAAAAAGTCTGCAAATAATAAAAGTTGAAGGTGTGTAGAAGAGGGAACTCTCCTACACTGTTGGTAGGAATTTAAATAGATATAGCTGCTATGGAAAACAGTATGGAGGTTTCTTAATGAACTAAAAATGTAGTTATTATATGGTCCAGCAATACTACTTCTGGGCATCTATCTGAAAACATGAAAGCTGTAATTTGAAAGGGTACATGCACCCCCAGTGTTCATAGCAGCCCTGTTTACAGTAACCAAGACAACTCAAGTACATCAGTGGACAAACGGTTTGGGAAGTTGTGGTATATACACACAATAAAATATTAGTTCAGTTCAGTTCAGTCGCTCAGTCGTGTCCGACTCTTTGCGACCCCATGAATCGCAACACGCGAGGCCTCCCTGTCCATCACCAACTCCTGGAGTTCACTCAGACTCACGTCCATCGAGTCAGTGATGCCATCCAGCCATCTCATCCTCTGTTGTCCCCTTCTCCTCCTGCCCCCAATCCCTCCCAGCATCCAAGTCTTTTCCAGTGAGTCAACTCTTCTCATGAGGTGGCCAAAGTACTGAAGTTTCAGCTTTAGCATCATTCCTTCCAAAGAAATCCCAGGGCTGATTTCCTTCAAAATGGACTGTTTGGATCTCCTTGCAGTCCAAGGGACTCTCAAGAGTCTTCTCCAACACCACAGTTCAAAAGCATCAATTCTTCGGCGCTCAGCCTTCTTCACAGTCCAACTCTCACATCCATACATGACTACAGGAAAAACCATAGCCTTGACTAGTTGGACCTTAGTCAGCAAAGTAATATCTCTGCTTTTGAATATGCTATCTAGGTTGGTCATAACTTTTCTTCCAAGGAGAAAGCGTCTTTTAATTTCATGGCTACAGTCACCATCTGCAGTGATTTTATTACTCAACCATAAAAATGATTGAAATTTTGTCATTTGCAGCAACATGATTGGACCTGGAGAATATTATATTTAGTGAAGTAAGTCAGAGAAAGACAAATACTATGTGATATAAATTATATGTAATTGATCTATATACAAAACAGATAATTTTATTTATTTATAAATCTATATACAAAACAGGAATAGACTCACAAATACAGGAAAATAACTTATGGTCACCAAAAGGGGTAGGGAAGGAGGGAGTGACAAATTAGGAATATGGGTTTAACAGATATACACTATTATACATACAATAGGTAAGCAAGAAGGATTTACTGTATAGCAAAAGGTCTTATATTCAATATCTTGTAATAACCTATAATGGAATGTAATCTTAAAAAACCTGAATCACTTTGCTGTATACTTGAAACTAACACAATATTGTAAATAATCTATGCGTGTGTGCCTGCTAAGTAGCTTAAGTCATGTCTGACTCTGTGCGACCCTTTGGACTATAGCCTGCCAGGCTACTCTATCCATGGGATTCTCCAGGTAAGAATATTGGAGTGGGTTGCCATACCCTCCTCCAGGAAAATCACCTATACTTCAATTAAAAGTGACACTGCATAGGAGGAAAATGATCACATCTATAGATTTTTTATTTGTGTTTCTAAGAGAAATTCTGAAGATTAATTCATTTCTACTTTGAGGGTGTGTATTATGGAGCATTTTTTCATGTTGAAGTTAAAATCTAATAATTAAAATATTTTATATTTATGTTGAATGCATTTATAGTTTCTAAAAAACATATTTTTTTTCCAACTTGCCATTACTTTTAAATTACTTTTCTTCACTGGTGAAAATTGTTGATTATCCAGATAGACAATATTGTTTTAAAAATGTTGTTTGGAGAATACTGTGATACTCATAAATAAGACCAAGTAGTTTCGCTAAAGGGTCTTAGTCATTGATATAAAAATACTTCAGCTATATTTTAAATAACTTCTATTCCTATTTTTCAAGTTTTATAATATTTTCCTATATACTATTTAATCTCCTGTTAATCCCTTCTAATGTGTTTTTCATTTCAGATATTAAAATGTTCACTTCTGAATGTTCTTACATTTTTTAAATCAATACATACTCCATTTTTTTATAGTTATGGTTTTCTTTAAAATCTTGAGTATACTTATCATAGGCATTTAAGGTTCTAATTTCCTAATTTTATCATCTTAGTCATTGATATTTCTCTACATTTTGGATCATATGTTTCATCTTTGCATTCCTGGTAATTTTTGATTGAATTTCAGACAGTGTGAATTTTATGTGTGTTTGATGATTGTTATATGCTTTTAAAAATATTGAACTTTTTCTTGTATTCAGTTAAGTTACTTGTAGTTCAGTTTGATCTTTTGCAACTTTGTTAGCATAGATTGATTGCGTGCGTGCTCAGTTGCAACCAACTCTTTGCAGTCCCATGAGCCTGCCAGGCTCATCTGTCCACTGAATTTTCTGGGTAGGAATACTGAAGTGTGTTGCCATTTCCCACTCCAGGGAATCTTTCCTACCCAGGGATCAAGGCTGTGTCTTTTTCGTTTCCTGCATTGGCAGGCAGATTTTTTACTGACTGTGCTGCCCTGCTGCCCGGGAAGCTCCTAGCATAGATACAAAGAAGCATTTCTTCCTGTGTAGGGTGAATTTAGTTCTACTATTAAGACATGGCCTTTGTGGCAACTCTTATCTTATCCCCTGTAGATTACAAGGTCCTTCCTCACAGGCTGATGGTAACATGAATTATTTTTAGCCCTCTGTCCCCTCTTGAAATTGTTCAGTCAATTGCTTTCCTGAACTCCAGTCTGTGTCTACTCCACTTAATGAGACCCTGAGCTCTGGGTATCCCTTCCTTCATTGTAGCTTGGAAACTGTCTTTAGATAGTGAGCTACAGCAATCATGCAGCTTACTTCATTAGTTTCCTTTCTTAAGGGTTCACAGTCCTTTGCTCTGTGGCAGGTGTCTGAAAATATTCTATATGTTATGTACAGTTTGTAAGTTTTTTAAGGCAGCTGGGTAATTTTTCATCTGTATCTCTTATATGGTTGGGAGCAGAAGTTAACTCAGCTTTATGGTGAAAAATGACCCAGAAAGTTCAGAAAATTTAAAATATATGATGCATTGTGAACAGTAACAACATAAAATTGAAGTTCTTCCAAGAAAGAAGATTTTTTAAAAATCTGATTAGCTTAATTTTATTAGCTTATTTTTTTCACATTGCAAGTTAAATTTTCCATTAAAATACCAGATATAAAAAAGTTCAACAAACTGTTGTATTCAGAGTTTTAGATAGCCCTCTTACAGTGAACTTGATTGACTGATGTAGATAATGATTTAACCTGGAAGCTCTTTGTGGTTAAAAATTTGTGCCAAAATATCTTACGTTTAACCTTGAGAGCATGTGACTTATTTCTTATTACCTGAGTTTCTATATTCTTAACACTCCTTCAGTCTTAGAGTTGAAGAGAAATGTATGAACTTGCTGAAATGGTTATGATATCATAGGATGAGTTAAGATTAAATTTGAATGAGACTGAGTAGAATTATAAGAATTAAGAACTACTTCCAAGAAGTTGAGAGACTTTTTAGTAAAGATCTCTGTTATGGTAAGTGTTGTAATTAATAACTGTTAACACATTATACTATTTAGTCATTTAAATAATAGATTTGTTTTCTTTAGATATTAATTGATAGTTTCCCAAATTGTCTCAGTTCATAGTGCCCTTATTATCTCAGTAATATTTTCATGGCACTTAAAGAGAAATACCTGAGAAAACTGTCAACTAACTATGTATATCCTAACAATTTAATAATCATTAAAAATATACATATAGATTAAAATAATATCTTAATTTAATTCTTTAATAGCCATAAGTGTTTGTTACAAGATGTGTGAGACTTTTGGGTACTAGACAGATTTCTCAAACTTTGGCATCAGATTGGACATTAACATCCTAATTTCTTATTTCACATTGCTTTTTGCTCTCAACTTGATTCTTATCACAGCAGTAGTCAAAAACCTACCTTCATGAAACTCTGAACTTCTTTAGTTAGTAGTTTGTGCAGTGTCCAACAGCTGTCAATCAATGCTGTTTTCACCTTATTTAAAATATCTAGCAGGGCCCCTGTGTTCGCTACAGGACCCATGGGAGCCTTGGCACGCACTCTGGGTGCTAGAATGAAATCATTCTTTTCTGATGTTTATTACTGTTTTGTATGAAATTTCAGTATGATAAGTGTCCTAACTAATTTTTCTACTTCAAAATATAGAATCCTTTTTGATCTTTTGTGATTAGCAAATTTCTTAAGAAATTGATTTAATAATGGTGAAATAAAGGAATAGTGTAATTGGCATTTTTCTTTGATAGAAAAGTATTTATAGCAGAGACTGCATAGAAAAATGATTGAATACATTGGTTTTGTGCACCATATTTACAAATACAAAAAGAAGTAGTGAGTGAACAAAATATTAAAATGTGATAATAAATGGAATTAAGATGGATACATTATTACTCTACAAGATAGTGTGAATACATAGAAAAGAAAAATATGAATTTTATTACAGGGGGGTTTAAGGGAAGATAGTTCAAACTATTGGTGTCAATTATTGTCTTGTAATAGACACAGAATATTACTGGTTGATTCTTAAAGAAAACTGTCCAATGAACTGATCTGTACTATGATTCAAATGATTTTTTAAAATAATATATTTATAAAGAAATATATTCTGAACTATGTACAAAGTGTTATTTTTGTGTACTGTTATGATATGTATATATTTTCAGTTCCATGTGTTTACACTTTAATACATCATAGAACAACCATAATGATAATAGTTTATATTAGCAAGTATTTACTATGGGCCACACATAGTTCTTAGTGATTTCTGTATATTGAGTGAATTCCTATAATAGTCCTATGAGATATACTCTATTATTCTCATTTTATATATCAAGAAAATGGACCACAGTGAAGTTTAAGTAATTTGCTCAAGCTAATGAGTGGTGGAATCAGAGTTTGAAATCAGGCAATATAGTTCCAGAGTTCTTGTTTTTCAGTTCAGTTCAGTTCAGTCACTCAGTAGTGTCTGACTCTTTGAGACCCCATGAATCGCAGCACGCCAAGCTTCCCTGTCCATCACCAACTCCTGGAGTTCACCCAAACTCATGTGCATCAAGTCGGTAATGCCATCCAGCCATCTGATCCTCTGTTGTCCCCTTCTCCTCCTGCCCCCAGTCCCTCCCAGCATCAGGGTCCTTTCCAATGAGTCAACTCTTCGCATGAGGTGGCCAAAGTATTGGAGTTTCAGCCTCAGCATCAGTCCTTCCAATGAACACCCAGGACTGGTCTCCTTTAGGATGGACTGGTTGGATTGCCTTGCAGTCCAAGGGACTCTCAAGAGTCTTCTCCAGCACCACAGGTCAAAAGCATCAATTCTTCGGCGCTCAGCTTTCTTCACAGTCCAACTCTCACATCCATACATGACCACTGGAAAAACCATAGCCTTGACTAGACAGACCTTTGTTGGCAAAGTAATGTCTCTGCTTTTCAATATGCTATCTAGGTTGGTCATAACTTTCCTTCCAAGGAGTAAGTGTCTTTTAATTTCATGGCTGCAGTCACCATCTGCAGTGATTTTGGAGCCCCCCAAAATAGTCTGACACTGTTTCCACTCTTTCCCCATCTATTTCCCATGAAATGATGGTACCAGATGCCATGATCTTTGTTTTCTGAATGTTGAGCTTTAAGCCAACTTTTTCACTCTCCTCTTTGACTTTCATCAAGAGGCTCTTTAGTTCTTCTTCACTTTCTGCCATAAGGGTGGTTAACCACTCCCTAAAGAGAGAATGAACTCCTGAGTGTTAACAAAGAAAATGCTTGTCACTTAAGAAAAAAGAAAACAACTGAATATGATCTACATTTATTTTAAGATCCTAGACTTTAAAGTTGTTTCTAAGTTATTAGTTCAGGGAAAAGGAGACAACCACAATGCCTTTAAACTTTGAAAAATAAAGTACACTTATTACTTAGTGATATTTTATCCCATTTAAGATTAAATTAGAAATCTTAAATTCAAGATTACAATTTGAATATATTTCTTTTTTTAATTTTAATTTTATTTTATTTTTTATTTTTTTAATTTTTATTTTTACTTTATTTTACTTTACAATACTGTATTGGTTTTGCCATACATTGACATGAATCCACCATGGGTGTACATGTGTTCCCAAACATGAACCCCCCTCCCACCTCCCTTCTCATAACATCTCTCTAGGTCATCACCATGCACCAGCCCCAAGCATGCTGTATCCTGCGTCAGACATAGACTGGCGATTCGATTCTTACATGATAGTATACATGTTACAATGCCATTCTCCCAAATCATCCCACCCTCTCCCTCTCCCTCTGAGTCCAAAAGTCCACTATACACATCTGTGTCTTTTTGGATGTCTTGCATACAGGTTCGTCATTGCCATCTTTCTAGATTCCATATATATATGTGTTAGTATACTGTATTGGTGTTTTTCTTTCTGGCTTACTTCACTCTGTATAATTGGCTCCAGTTTCATCCATCTCATCAGAACTGATTCAAATGAATTCTTTTTAACGGCTGAGTAATACTCCATTGTGTATATGTACCATAGCTTTCTTATCCATTCATCTAATTTGAATATATTTCATGGTGATTCAAGAAATTGTATTTTAATAGGTAATTACTGGAAGCTATTATTAAATCTGTTGCAGAGGTCATGGTGATGATTTAATGGGGGAGTATAACTATGCCTAATCATAATTTTGAACTATAATAATGCTAAAAATGAAAGCTATTTGGTTTATTGGGCCAGCACAGAAATATGATATTTTCCTTGTATCTTTTGGTTCTTAATGAAGACTAGTGTTTCTTTCTTTTAAAATATACTCTCCCATCTCAGCACAAAATCCCAAAGCATTCAATTAATATAGATATTTTTATTGTCTTTAGTCTTCTTGAAGTTTCTATTTTTTATGAGCTTTGAAGTCCTAGATTTATATAGATTGTATTAGAGTTTGTGTACCTATTGATGCTTAATAAATACTTTTAATTCAGAATTATTACCTGAATGCCTAGTATGTGCTCAGAATTCTGCTTATTATGTTAGGAGAGAGCGGGTCAGGGAAAGAAAAAAACATTAGTGTCTCTTAGAAGCTAGTGGTAGTAAAAAATGTAAACATTATTTTAGAGATATCTTCCCTGACCTCCTTTATTAACTAAACAAGCTCTCTATCTGCATTTATTTTATCTTAAATATCGTTTGTTTTATCATGCTTGTTAAATTAAAAAATCATTTTTTCTGTGATTAAAGAATTTTGAGTGATTCACCCATGAATCAGTTAGAGATTTACATAAAATCAGAACTTCTGGAAATCTATTTAAGATTAAATTTCAATGTCAGGAATTTTCAAATTGACAGTATAAAAAGATGGTCTCTCATCTCAGTCTATTTTAACAACATTCCATAAACTTGATATCACCAACTCGATGGACATGAGTTTGAGCGAGCTCTGGGAGTTGTGAAGGACAGGGATGTCTGGCCTGCTGCAGTCTATGGGGTTGCAAAGAGTTGGACACGACTGAGCGACTGAACTGACTGAAAAACTCTGTGACTTACATGACAAATATTTACTTCTCACTCTCTGAAGACTGGAAGCACAAGATCAGGTTCTGTGGAGAATCCTATTCTGGGTTGCAGGGTGCCAACTTCTTATATCCTCATATGGCAAGAAGAGAGAGCTCTGGTCTCTTCATTGCCACTTAAGGGCACCAATGCCATTCATGGGCTTCCCTGGTAGCTAAGCTGGTAAAGAATCTGCCTGCAATGCAGGAGACCCTGGTTTGATTCCTGGGTCAGAAAGTTTCCCTGGAGAAGGGATACGCTACCCACTGCAGTATTCATGGGCATTCCTGCTGGCTCAGATGGTAAAGAATCCACCTACAATGTGGGAGACCTGGGTTAGATCCTTGGGTTGGGAAGATCCCCTGGAGGAGGGCATAGCAACACACTCCAATATATTTGCCTGGAGAATCCCCATGGACAGAGGAGCCTGGGAGGCCACAATCCATGGGGCCACAAAGAGTTGGACATGACTGAGTGACTAAGCACAATCCCATTCATGAACACTCTACACTCATAACTTGATTACTTCCCAGTTCTGCACCTCCAAATACCATTATGTTAGGGGTTGTCACTGAAAGACACAAACTTTCAGTCTGTGATGGACGGTTGAGATCATAGACTTAGAAGTCATACAGACCAGAATTTAAATTGCATTATTTCCATCCCTTCCTAACTTAAATACTCTAGGCCTCAGTTTCCACATCTGTTAAGAGGATTTTAAAAAGAGTTTGTTGAGGAATTAGAGAAGCGTCTGGTTAAAAACTTTTCCAGTAGTAGGTACTCAAAATTGGCATTGATACTTAAAATTTCTCTCAAGTGGTCAAAACTTTAATCAGGGATGTGTAAGGAATGTCTCATTTAATTTTAATCATTGAGGAGTTATATATGGAAAAAAGACTCATTTATATCAGTATTTTCTTTACTGAGTAGTAGATTCATTTAAGAGCTTTTGAGCTATAATTTATTCATGACCTCTATGTGATTTATCAAGGTTTATGATGAGATTGGACTATCTGCATTTTAACACAGATTCATAGGCATTTCTGACATTCCAGAAGAGACTCTAAACTAGAAAGGTGAATATTTTTATCTTTAAGGATGAAGAAAATCTGAGATTCAATATTTAACAGGTTTAAAGACAGGGAAAAATTTACACGTCTTTCATTAGAACTTCTGTAAAGAAGTCATTTTTAATGATTTATGGTTAAGAACACAGCTATGTAGACAGGACTACATGGTTTGGAACCTTGGCTCTACCACTTTCTTGTTGTATATATCGAGGCAAAATAATTACTTTTATATGCCTTAGCTTTCTTTTCATTTTTTTTTAACCTTAGCTTTCATTTTTGTGAAATGAGAATAGTGAGTTGTTTTGAGTTAGTAGTGCATTATAATCATCACCATCATCTCCAGATTGTGTTATAGTTTAAGTATCTTGTGTCTGCCTGCAATGTGGGAGACCCGGGCTCGATCCCTGGGTTGGGAAGATCTTCTGGAGAAGGAAATGGCAACCCACTCCAGTATTCTTGCCTGGAGAATCCCATGGACGGAGGAGCATGGTAGGCTACAGTCCATGGGGTCGCAAAGAGTCAGACACGACTGAGCGACTTCACTCACTCACTCACTCAAGTTTGTTTTTGGAGAATCTTGAGAAAAGCCAGTTAGCATCTTCCAGAATATAGGCTTCCAAAAGTAACTCCTTTTTGATGTTATACTAGTTCATTAATATTAACTTTTTAATTCTTGAAATAATGTATATTGTACTTTAAGTTAAATACTCAAATTCAAACATATATCTAAATCTCAAATTGAATATGTTCAGAGTTTATCAAAATTAATACTTTTATTGTTTCATACATACTTTCAAATGAAACCTATAGATATTGCTTTATTTTCCTATTTGTTTTTATATCCAAACACCTTATATTTGTACAAATTTTAAAAATGTTTTACTTTCTTTTTAGCATTCTATACTTATGGTCTGATAGGCTTTTCAATAATTGTTTTCTTGTACTCGTCTCTTTTTAAGAATTCACTTTTTCAGAATGGAAACTTGTCTTGAAAAATGGTAACCATAAAAAGGAATTGAAGAAGTAAGAAGATGTTTAGTATTTGTTGCATATTTGCTTAAGATATACATGCTATATCCTTGAAATACTTTTATTTAAAGATTTAACCTCAAAGAGGATGAGAGATTATCTCATATTTATGTTTATAGTTAAAGTTTAGGTGCTTAATAATAAGCAGGCTGTTGTTATAAGGTTCTATTATATATTCTCATGATTGAGAAAACCTCCCTTATGCTCAATTCCACTCCTAAACACATGGGTTGCACAGCTGCTGTATGGTTGTACACCGTCTCTTGTGTTTTAAGCCAACACAGCCTGCAAAAGGGTTGCATTTTGGAGCATGGTAGTAGCATGGCTGGTTGGAGACCCCAGAAGTGTAGCTGCCAGAATTCTTCCATCTGGCAGCAGTGCTGCTCGGCAGCTCCACACAGGACATAAATATATTTTTGCTGAGCCCTTTTCTTGTTGCAACAGCCATGAATGCCTAGGCAATGATGTGGATGGATGGAAAGATGGTCAAAGGAACTAACAGAAGGGTGTTTAATTGGAAGTACTCTACTGTTTAAGGTAAAAGAACATCCAATAAAGTATGAAGAAATACATTTGAACTCAGTATAGGCAAGAAGCTGACAAATTGTCTGTTAACTTTTATGAAGAGTTTTAAATGGAAGAATTTTGAAATTCTAATGAAGCAAAGTTACTTAAAAATTATTCTTTTTATGCATGGCAGAGGGTGACACAGAAATATAATTTTTGATCTTAAGGGAAAATAATTATGATTGTCATCATTTGGTGAAAGTTTATTTCTAGTTTCATTAAAAATTCCCAGAACATTGAACATAAGTCAACATTCCGTGGAGAAGGAGGTATTATGCAGCTTGCATGTGTGCATATCTGCATATCGGAGCACAAAATATTGACATGATAATTGCAGTCAAGCCTGAGTGAACAGTGGCCTGTGGGAATTCAGCTGGTGTTGTACCAACTGGATGGCTGCTCAGGACACAGTTTGAAATGCAAGGTGCAAGTTAGCACTTTATTCAGCACAGGCAGGCATCATTTAAAAATCCTTGGAGGCAGCCCTGGTGATGTGCAGATGTTAAAACAGTCTGTTCTGAAGTGCTGATATTTTTGAACACTATAAGAGACTTATTGATTCTGGGTAAAAAATATTTGCACAATTATTAAAGACATATAACACAATCTTTTCTAATTCTTTTATGGATATTTTAGATAAATGTTGAGTATATATAGAAGTAACTGGGCGTGTGATTTAAAAAAGGGAATAAGAAAATCAGAAACTAAATAAGGTCATTTAATTTCCAACTATAAAATAGAGAAGATTTTGTTTTGAGTTTTAACTTTGTGTACTTAGAAATGATGTTATCTAGTATACTGTTTAGTTATGTATTAAATCTAATCTGTTAATTCTGTTGTTATTGCTTCTTTGTTTAAAGAGTTCATCAGTACTCCATAATTTAAAAAATTTGGATTCAGATATTGTAGCCTAATTTTATTCTTTGTTCTAGTTTGGAGCTATCTGATTGAACAGGGTAAAAAGAAAAATTTTTCATGTCTCAGGCTAACTCTTCCAGCACAAATTTTGGCTTTCACATATAGTTTATTTTTATTTTTCGTCCATGCCATGCAGCTTGTGGGATCTTAGTTTCCTGACCAGTGATTGAACCTTTGCTGCTGTATTAGACATGCAAACAAAATATAATAGGGATTCTGGATTATATAATAAAAATTAACTTCTGATCTTAGACAAAATAGGTATATCAAGTATACTTGGAGCTATAAAATATTTTTATACCAGAGTTGATTAAGTTTTGTGGACTTAGTAATTTATTTTCATTCAGAATATTGTTTTTTTTTTTTTTTTTGTAGAGAGGGTTTTACTGTGGAATAAGTGTGTTTGAAAAATATTCATGTTAGGTTTTAAAGTTTTTCTCTTTTTCAAGTTATCTTATTATTATATTATTCATCTATACCATTCTAGGAATTTACTATACATATTGAAAATAGAAAATAGTTATAAAGCAGTTTGTGGATAAAAGAATAAATAATTTGTAATGGTATAATTCTCATTTCCCTAAACTTCCATTTTTACTAGTGTTACTGTTTTAGAATTTTAATGCTTAATAGAAATTGAGAATGCATTTAAATGGAAAGTCCTTAATAAGAATAAAATATACATTTTAATAGATTGTGTTCTTAAAGGAACTGTTAATACAGTGTTTATATTTTTTGCATCAGTGTAATTTGTTAATTAAAAATAATCAACATCAGTGAGTTTTGCTTTCTTATTTTCTTTGTTTTCTAATTCAGGCCGATATCATTGCCTCATTTATAGTTAAATGTTTCTTTTAGACTCTAATATTTCATTTTTGACATCTCATTAAAAATGGGCTCAAGCCCAGAAAATATGATTCTGTCATATTGTATAATATATGGCATGGTCTATAACACAGTAAAATTTTGTTTCTTAATGCTTTAGAATAATTTCTCAGATTTTTGAGTTTAGAAAAATGGAAAAAAAGTTAGCATGGTAATTCATGTGGCTAAGTACAGCAATGTTAAATGTTTAAATGGGTCATACTCTTGGGAAAAGTGATTGGAGCTTTAAACTTGTACAAATTTGACAGCCTCTTTTCACTTCATTTTTCATCCTAAAGAAGTCTGCAAATATTCTTAGCTCACATCATTATTGCACATCAGTGGTTCTAATTAGCTAAACAGGAGTTTGTTTCAGTCATTGATCATCATCAACTTCTTGACAGTGTCTTTATTTTTAGTAACCTTTTTTTAATGTCTTGTAAATACATAGACTGTATATTAATTGAATTGACCAGATAGGTTGATGATCTTTAAACTCAAAGCAATTGTTTTCATTATATTATTCCAAGTAAAAAATATTGTATTCATATTGTAGCATTGTTTTCTCTTGGGAGAATTTTCCTATTAGGAAAATATTAGACATCCCGTGCGACCAGGAGGAGTTGCTAGACAAATATCTATATAGATTTTAAACTGATTTTTTTTCTTTCAACTTCAAAACTGTAACATGGTAGTCTTTCAATTTTTTGTTATAAAATATATCATTGTCTATTTTGGAAGTTTATGTGAAGATTCATATTTCATTTATGACCTATGCTTTCAATATTATTCACCTTCGGTTGAGAAATGTGTCAGTTATTGTTATTTCAGTGATTCTCAGACTTTAGTGTGTATTAGAATTATCTGAGGCTTTGTCTCTTGTCAGTTTGGGCTACTATAACAGAATTCCATAGAATGGGTGGCTTAAACAACAAACATTTATTTCTCGTAGTTCTGGAGGTGAGGAAACCCAATATCAAAGTGCCTGCCAGCTCCATTCCTTCTGAGAGCTCTCTTGCAGACAGCTGCCTTCTTGAAGTATGCTCACATGATAGGAGAGAGAGATCATCTGTCTTTCTAATCTCTCCCACTAATCCTATTCGTGCGGGCCTTACTCTCATGACCCTTCCAAAGGCCCTACCTACAAATACCCTCACACTGGGGATTAGGGCTTCAGCATACGGATATGAAACATTCAGTCCAGAGCATCTTTTTGTCAAACAGATTGCTGGGCTCCTCCCTCACAGTTTCTACTTTCAGGGTGGGCGGAGGATGGTACATTTCTAACAAGCTCCTAAGTGGTGCTGATGCTGCTTCTTTGGTGACCCACACAATGAATAGCACTGAGTTAAGAGTGTGAGTGAGTTATGCACATACTTGTATCACAGGAGATAATTGCTCTGGTACCAAGCTAATTTGGAAGCAGCAGGAATGCCTTTGTTTGGGGTTTGTGGCATATAGTCTACTTTTCCATTACCTCATTTAAAAGGACCATTAGAATTTATTTTGACGATAGTCAGTATTTTAGAAGTGAGCGAATTAGAAAGAATTTATCTGTGTTAAGTTTAATTCCTGAGAAGTTAGAAATAGATTCATAGTATATTCAGGAAGGAATTTATAGAGGAATTTTCTGACTAGAATTAATATCTTGACCGTCTCAACCTGGGCCTTTCTCCCTGACTAACCCCTATCATGCCCTGTTTGTTGGGATTTGAGGTTATTAATATTTTTCCTGTGTGTGTGTGTGTGTGTGTGTGTGTGCGCGTGCACATGCTAAGTCGCTTCAGTTATGTCTAGCTTTTTGCAGTGCTATGGACTGTTGCTCGCCTGGCTTCTCTGTCCATGGGATTCTCCAGGGGAGAAAATACTGATGTAGGTTGCTATGCCCTCTCCAGGGGATCTTCCTGACCCAAAGACTGAACCCGCATCTCTATGTCTCTTCATTGGCAGGTAGGTTCTTTACTACTAGCACCACCTGGGAAGCCCTCAGTTTTTCTCCTAATCCATATACAGTTGACCCTGGGATGACCGGGGGTTAATCCTTGTATAATTTACAGTCAGCCTCCATGTTCTTGGTATCACTGCATCCATAGTTTAACCAACCATGGACTTGTGGTTCTGCCGTGTTTACTATTGACAGACATCCACTATAAGTAGACACTGACAGTTCAAACTTGCATTGTTCATGAGTCAACTGTACCTTGAATAGAAGTAGCATTCTTTTGCAACATTTATGGCTTTATAACAGTAAATTACACATTCAAGTGACAATTTGAGATTATATGTTAGTGACAAGTGATAGACAAGGGGCATATATTTTTAATATATAAAATAGTTTTGTAAATCAATAAAAACAGCAAGATGTAAAGTAGGGCTTACCTGGTGGCTCAGAGGTTAAAGCATCTGCCTGGAATGTGGGAGACCCTGGTTCAATCCCTGGATTGGGAAGATCCCCTGGAGAAGGAATTGGCAACCCACTCCAATACTCTTGCCTGGAGAATCCCATGGAGGGAGGAGCTTGGTAGGCTACAGTCCATGGGGTATGTTGTAGGTGTATTGACAGGCAGTGGCAAATTTACACGGGAAAAGGCATTTCAATTTCTAAAAGTATGTTTAGTTTCATTATTAATAAAAGAAGCACAAGTAAAAGGAAAACCTACTTGAAGACAGTGTATCGTGATCATACATTAAACATATTGTTAATGCCTAGTAAAGAGAAAGTTAGCAAAATAGTAAAAATAGTAGTCATAGCATGTTTACAAAATTTCAAACATTTATTCCAACTCTCTCCATCTACTGTGTGCCTGCATCCAGAGGGCTAAACATGGCTAGAGGAAAACTCTAAAATATGATGATTGGTCTTATGTAATTTAAATTTAGGACCTCAGTGCTTAATACTAGTTGGTAGTCATCCTATTTTTTTCTCTGCTTCACTTACTGTCTCAGGATCCTAGAATACTATTTTATGCTTACTCAATTGTCAGCTTTTTTTTTTTTTTTTCTTTTTAAGTTTTGGCCATGCCAGCAGCTTATGAGATTTTAGTCACCTGACCAGGGATCAAACTCAAGACTTTGGCAGTGACAGCACCAACTCCTAACTAATGGACTGCCAAGGAATTCCCAACTTCTAAAACTTTGTTTGGATCTTCCCTGGTGGCTCAGATGGTTTCCCATTCTTACTCCTAACTGGTAGCTGTTATAGATTTGTCAAATTAACACTTAACTCTGTGTTAAGTAGAGCACAGAATGGTGGATAGTGAACCATGATTCAATAGCAGACCACAAGAAAAGTTGGGATAGAGAACTGTATTACTTACAGGTCCTGGAGGAAGTACTTAGCCTACTTCAAGGGACAGCGCTTGGAGGTCAAGGCAGAGAGCTCCAGAGAAGGATAGACCCGGGGCATATGCCTCTATTAATGCTTGTGGGTGGCATGCTTTCAGGTAAGCCCCACAGAGTGTCTTATCTAAGTGGCACACAAGAGGGAGAAGTGTTGGAAGGCGGGGGAGACTGTTGATCACAAGGGCTACTGGGGAATGCATTCAGTTCAGTCGTGTCTGACTCTTTGTGACCCCATGAAAGTCGCAGCAAGCCAGGCCTCCCTGTCCATCACCAACTCCTGGAGTTCACTCAGACTCACGTCCATCGAGTCTGTGATGCCATCCAGCCATCTCATCCTCTGTCATCTCCTTCTCCTCCTGCCCCCAGTCCCTCCAAGCATCAGGGTCTTTTCCAATGAGTCAGCTCTTCGCATGAGGTGGCCAAAGTCCTGGAGCTTCAGCCTCAGCATCAGTCCTTCCAGTGAGTGATCTCCTTTAGAATGATCACCCAGGACTGATCTCCTTTAGGATGAACTGGTTGGATCTCCTTACAGTCCAAGGGACTCTCAAGAGTCTTCTCCAACACCACAGTTCAAAAGCATCAATTCTTCAGCGCTCAGCTTTCTTCACAGTCCAACTCTCACATCCATACATCACCACTGGAAAAACCATAGCTTTGACTAGACGGACCTTTGTTGGCAAAATAATGTCTCTGCTTTTCAATATGCTATCTAGGTTGGTCATAACTTTTCTTCCAAGGAGTAAGCGTCTTTTAATTTCATGGCCGCAATCGCCATCTGCAGTGATTTTAGAGCCCCCCAAAATAAAGTCTGACACTGTTTTCACTGTTTCCCCATCTATTTCCCATGAAGTGATGGTACCAGATGCCATGATCTTCGTTTTCTGAATGTTGACATTTAAGCCAACTTTTTCACTCTCCTCTTTCATTTTCATCAAGAGGCTTTTTAGTTCACTTCCTTTTCTGCCAAATGCATATCAGACCCTTAAATTTACTTGTGACTCTGCAGACTGCTATCTAAGGCATGAGCTTTCATGAGGGACTAGTGTCAGTTTATGCTTGCTGTTCTTTGAGTTATGCTCTTGCCTTAGTGCTTTGCACTTGGTACAGGTCCTGTGGCCTAAAAAACTCATGAGAGCTTCCCAGGTAGTTTAGTGTAAAGAATCTGCCTGCCAATGCAGGAGATACAAGAGATGTGGGTTTGATCCCTGGGTAGGGAAGGTCCCCTGGAGTAGGAAATGGCAACCCACTCAAGTATTCTTGCCTGGAGAATCCCATGGACAGAGGAGCCTGTTGGGCTACAGTCCATGGGGTTGCAAAGAGTTGGACACAACTGAGCACACATGTATTCACCAGAAGCTCCGTGATTCTCACTTCCTTCCTTTACGTCTCCACCCAAATACACCTTTAAGGACTTATTTATGAATTATTCCATAGCAACAAACACCCTTCTTTTGTTGCTCAGTTCCTTAACACAAGGCATCTCTTTCTCTGTTACCCTAGTTCATTGTCTTTTTTATAGTTAAAGTCAAACTTACTATACTAAATTATTGGAAGTCTGATTTAAAATTTTTAATGTATTATTATTATTGCCATCTGCATTTGTCTCCTTTAATTATTGATATGCTTTTCCTTTTTTTAAATTGAAATATACTTGATATACAATATTAGTTTCAGGTGGACTACATAGTGATTTGACATTTACATACATTATGGAATGATATGGGAAGTCTAGTAAACCAATTGTCCCCATATAAACTTATTACACTCTTATTGTCACTATTCCTTATCTTGTGTGCTGCACGCCTGTAGTTTGTTTTAGAACAGGAGATTTGTATCTTCAATGCACTCCACGTATTTCTCTCCCTTTCTTCTCTGGCAATACCCATTTGTTTTCTGTATCTGTGAGTATTCTGTTTGTTCCGTTTTTCTGATGCCACATATAAGTGAGCTCATATGATATTTGTCTTTGTCTGTATGACTTATTTCATTTAGCATAATTCCTCCTAGATCCATTCATGGTCTTGCAAATGGCAAGATTTCATTTTTTATACCTGACAAATATGCCATTGTGTGTGTGTGTGTGTATATATATATATATATATATACACACATATAATATGTATATAAATATATCACATCTTTATTCATTCATCTATTGATAGGCACTTAGGTTGCTTCCATAACTTGGCTGTTATAAATAATGCTACAGTGACCCTTCGTATGCTTTTATCTTTTTGAACTAGTGTTTTTGTTTTCTTTGGGTTAAATATCCAGAAGAGAAATTGCTGGATCATTATGGCAGTTGTATTTTAAACATTTTGAGGAACCTCTGTACTGTTTTTCATAATGGCTGTACCAACTTACAGCCCCCCAACAGTGCACATCTTTTCCAATACTCTATTTGTTGTCTTTTTGATGATTGGCATTCTCACAGGTGTGAGGTGGTACCTAATTTCATTTCCCTTATATAGTGATGTTGAGCCCCTTTTCATGTTTCTAGTGACCATCTGTTTGTCTTCTTTTGAAAAATATCTATTCAGATCATCTGCCCACTTTTAAATCAGGTTTAAAAGTATCAATTCTTTGTATATTTTGGATATTAACCCCTTATCATCAGTTATACTGTGTATAAATATCTTCTCCCATGTAGTATGTTGCCTTTTTGTTTAGTTAATTATTTTCTTCAGTGTGCAGAAGTGTTTTAGTTTTACGTAGTTCCATTTATTTATTTTCTAGTCCCATTTATTTATTTATTTATAAATATCTACTTATTTATTTATTTTTGTTTCTTAATTTCGTTTTGTGATAGTTCATTGTCATTATGTAGAAATATAACAGATTTTGATATATTTTGTATCCTGTACTTAATTGGATTCATATATTAGTTCTAGTAGTTTTTTGGTAGCTCTTTTAGCACTATCTGTACTATGATGTCAAGTGCAAACAGTGACAGTTTTACTTTTTTCTTTTCAATTCGTGTTTATTTATTTTCCATGTCTGATTGCTGTGGCTAGAAGTTCTAATAGTTTTTTGAAAAAAGTGGTGAGAGTTGGCATCTTTGTCTTCTTCCTTATCTTAGAGAAAATGCTTTCAACTTTTTACCATTGAGTGTTATGTTGGCTGAGGGTTTGTCATATATGGCTCTTATTATGTTGAGGTAATTTCCTTCTGTATCCACTTTGTGGAGAGTTTTTATTGTACATGGTTGTTGAATTTTTGTCAAAAGCTTTTTCTACATCTACTGAGATGATCATATGATTTTTGTTCTTTAGTTTTTTTTTTAATGTGGTGTATTACATTGACTTGTGGATATTGACCATCCTTGCATCCCTGGGATAAATCTCACTTGATCATGGGGGTTTCCCTTGTGGCTCAGCTGGTAAATAATCCACCTGCAATGTGGGAGACTTGGGTTCTATCCCTGGGTTGCGAAAATCCCCTGGAGAAAGGAACGGCTACCCACTCCAATATTCTGGCCTGGAGAATTCCATGGACTGTATAGTCCATAGGGTCACAAAGTCGGACATGAATGAGCAGCTTTCACTTTTCATGATACTTTTAATGTATTGTAGATTAGTTTTACTAATATTTTATTGAGTATTTTTGCATCTATGTTCATCAGTGACATTAACCTGTAATTTTACTTTTTTAGATGCTCTGTCTAGTTTTGGTATTAGGGTAATCCTGACCTCATAGAATGAGTTTGTAAGCATTCCTTCCTGTGCAGAATTTTGGAATAGTTTGAGAAGCATGGGTGTTAGTTCAGTTCAGTTCAATTGCTCAGTCATGTCCGACTCTTTGCAACCCATGAAACACAGCATGCCAGGCCTCCTTGTCCATCACCAACTCCCGGAGTCCACCCAAACCCTTGTCCATTTTATCAGTGATGACATCACCATCTGATCCTCTGTCATCCCCTTCTCCTCCTGCCCTCAATTTTTCCCAGCATCAGAGTCTTTTCCAGTGAGTCATCTCTTTGCATCCGGTGGCCAAGATATTGGAGTTTCAGCTTCAACATCAGTCCTTCCAGTGAACACCTAGGACTGGTCTCCTTTAGGATGGACTGGTAGGATCTCCTTGCAGTCCAAGGGACTCTCAAGATGTCTTCTCCAACACCACAGTTCAAAAGCATCAATACTTCGGTGCTCAGCCTTCTCTATAGTCCAACTCTCACATCCATACATGACCACTGGAAAAACCATAGCCTTGACTAGACGGACCTTTGTTGGCAAAGTAATGTCTCTGCTTTTTAATATACTGTCTAGGTTTGTCATAACTTTCCTTCCAAGGAGGAAGCGTCTTTTAATTTCATGGCTGCAGTCACAATCTGCAGTGATTTTGGAGCCGCCCAAAATAAAGGCTGTCACTGTTCTCACTGTTTCCCCATCTATTTGCCATGAAGTGATAGGACCGGATGCCATGATCTTCGTTTTCTGAATGTTGAGCTTTAAGCCAACTTTTTCGCTCTCCTCTTTCAGTTTCATCAAGAGGCTATTTAGTTCCTGTTTGCTTTCTTCCATAAGGGTGGTGTCATTTGCATATCTGAGGTTATTGAGATTTCTCCCGGCACTCTTGATTCCAGCTCGTGCTTCTTCCAGCCCAGCGTTTCTCATGATGTACTCTGCATATAAGTTAAATAAGCGGGGTGACAATATACAGCATTGACGTACTCCTTTTCCTATTTGGAACCATTCTGTTGTTCCATGTCCAGTTCTAACTGTTGCTTCCTGACCTGCATACAGGTTTCTCAAGAGGCAGGTTAGGTGGTCTGGTATTCCCATCTCTTTCAGAATTTTCCACAGTTTATTGTGATCCACACAGTCCACGGCTTTGGTGTAGTCAATAAAGCAGAAATAGATGTTTTTCTGGAACTCTCTTGCTTTTTCGATGATCCAGAGGATGTTGGCAATTTGATCTCTGGTTCGTCTGCCTTTTCTAAAACCAGCTTGAAACTCTGGAAGTTCATAGTTCATGTATTGCTGAAGCCTGGCTTGGAGAATTTTGAGCATTACTTTACTGTTGTGTGAGATGAGTGCAATTGTGCGGTAGTTTGAGCATTCTTTGACATTGCCTTTCTTTGGATGAAAACTGACCTTTTCCAGTCCTGTGGCCGCTGCTGGGTTTTCTAAATTTGCTGGTATATTGAGTGTAGCACTTTCACGGCATCATCTTTTAGGATTTGAAATAACTCAACTGGAATTCCATCACCTCCACTAGCTTTGTTCGTAGTGATGCTTCCTAAGGCCCTCCTGACTTCACATTCCAGGATGTCTGGCTCTAGGTGAGTGTGACTGATCACACCTTCGTGATTATCTGGGTCTTGAAGATCTTTTTTGTACAGTTCTTCTGTGTATTCTTGCCACCTCTTCTTAGTATCTTCTGCTTCTGTTAGGTCCATACCATTTCTGTCCTTTATTGAGCCCATCTTTGCATGAAATGTTCCCTTGGTATCTCTAATTTTCTTGAAGAGACCTCTAGTCTTTCCCATTCTGTTGTTTTCCTCTATTTCTTTGCATTGATCACTGAGGAATGCTTTCGTATTTCTCCTTGCTATTCTTTGGAACTCTGCATTCACGTGGGTATATCTTTCCTGTTCTCCTTTGCTTTTCGCCTCTCTTCGTTTCACAGCTATTTGTAAGGCCTCCTCAGACAGCCTTTTTTTTTTTTTTTTTGCATTTCTTTTTCTTGGGGATGGTCTTGCTCCTTGTCTCCTATAAAATGTCACAAACCTCCATCCATAGTTCGTCAGGCACTCTATCAGATCTAGTCCCTTAAATCTGTTTGTCACTTCTACTGTATAGTCATAAGGGATTTGATTTAGGTCATACCTGAATGGTCTAGTGGTTTTCCCTACTTTCTTCAATTTAAGTCTGAATTTGGCAATAAGGAGTTCATGATCTGAGCCACAGTCAGAGCCAACAAGCTCCCAGTCTTGTTTTTGCTGACTGTATAGAGCTTCTCCATCTTTGGCTGCAAAGGATATAATCAGTCTGAGTTCGGTGTTGACCATCTGGTGATGTCCACGTGTAGAGTCTTCTCTTGTGTTGTTGGAAGAGGGTGTTTGCTATGACCAGTGCGTTCTCTTGGCAGAACTCTATTAGCCTTTGCCCTGCTTCATTCTGTACTCCAAGGCCAAATTTGCCTGTTACTCCAGGTATCTCTTGACTTCCTACTTTGCATTCCAGTCCCCTATAATGAAAAGGACATCTTTTTTGGGTGTTAGTTCTAGAAAGTCTTGTAGGTCTTCATAGAACTGTTCAACTTCAGCTTCTTCAGCATTACTGGTTGGGGCATAGACTTGGTTTACAGTGATATTGAACGGTTTGCCTTGGAAACGAACAGAGATCATTCTGTCTTTTTGAGATTGTATCCAAGTACTGCATTTTGGACTCTTTTGTTGACTATGATGGCTACTCCATTTCTTCTAAGGGATTCATGCCCACAGTAGTAGATATAATGGTCATCTGAGTTAAGTTCACCCATTCCAGTCCATCTTAGTTCTCTGAGTCCTCCTAGAATGTCGATGTTCACTCTTACCATCTCCTGTTTGACCATTTCTAATTTGCCTTGATTCATGCACCTAACATTCCAGTTTCCTATGCAATATTGCTCTTTATAGCATCGAACCTTGCTTCTATCACCAGTCCCATCCACCACTGGGTGTGTTTTTGCTTTGGCTTCATCCCTTCATTCTTTCTGGAGTTACTTCACTGATCTCCAGTAGCATATTGGGCACCTACTGACCTGGGGAGTTCCTCTTTCAGTATCCTATCTTTTTGCCTTTTCATACTGTTTATGAGGTTCATCATGAGAAACGCTGGACTGGAAGAAACACAAGCTGGAATCAAGATTGCTGGGAGAAATATCAATAACCTCAGATATGCAGATGACACCACCCTTATGGCAGAAAGTGAAGAGGAACTAAAAAGCCTCTTGATGAAAGTGAAAGAGGAGAGTGAAAAAGTTGGCTTAAAGCTCAACATTCAGAAAACTAAGATCATGGCATCTGGTCCCATCACTTCATGGGAAATAGATGGGGAAACAGTGGAAACAGTGTCAGACTTTATTTTTTGGGGCTCCAAAATCACTGCAGATTGTGATTGCAGCCATGAAATTAAAAGATGCTTCCTCCTTGGAAGGAAAGTTATGACCAACCTAGATAGCATATTCAAAAGCAGAGTCATTACTTTGCTGACTAAGGTCCATCTAGTCAAGGCTATGGTTTTTCCAGTGGTCATGTATGGATGTGAGAGTTGGACTGTGAAAAAGGCTGGGCGCTGAAGAATTGATGCTTTTGAACTGTGGTGTTGGAGAAGACTCTTGAGAGTCCCTTGGACTGCAAGGAGATCAGCCCTGGGATTTCTTTGGAAGGAATGATGCTAAAGCTGAAACTCCAGTACTTTGGCCACCTCATGCAAAGAGTAGACTCATTGGAAAAGACTCTGATGCTGGGAGGGATTGGGGGCAGGAGGAGAAGGGGACGACAGAGGATGAGATGGCTGGATGGCATCACTGACTCGATGGACGTGAATCTGAGTGAACTCCAGGAGTTGGTGATGAACAGGGAGTCCTGGCGTGCTGCAATTCATGGCGTCGCCAAGAGTCGGACACGACTAAGCGACTGAACTGAACTGAACTGATGGAGTTCTCAAGGCAAGAATACTGAAGTGGTTTGTCATTCCCTTCTCCGGTGGACCACATTCTGTCAGACCTCTCCACCATGACCCTCCTGTCTTGGGTGGCCCCACACAGCATGGCTTAGTTTCATTGAGTTAGGCAAGCTGTGGTACATGTAATCAGATTGGCTAGTTGTCTTTGATTGTGGTTTCAGTCTGTCTGCTCTCTGATGCCCTCTCTCAGTGCCTACCATATTACTTGGGTTTCTCTTACCTTGTACATGGGGTATATCTTCATGGCTACTCCAGTAAAGCTCAGTTGCTGCTCCTTACTTTAGACATGGGGTAGCTCCTCTCGGCCACTGCCCCTGACCTTGGACATAGGGTAGCTCCTCTCGGCTGTTGCCCCTGACCTTGGACATGGGAGTGTGGTAGCTGTGATGGCACAGGAGCAGTTTTTTCCAATAGTTTGAGAAGCATGGATGTTAATTGTTTAAATACTTGGTAGAATTCACCTGTTTATCTGTCTGGGCCTGGACTTTATTTGTGGTGAGTTTTTTGATTACTGATTGTATTCCATTACTGTTAATTGATTTGTTTATATTTCCTATTTCTTCCTGATTCAGCCTTAGGAGTTTGTATATTTCTGGGAATTTGTCTGTTTCTTCTAAGTTGTTCATTTTCTTGTATGTATAATTGTTCTCAGTAACATTTATGGTCCTTTGTATTTTTTTGGTGCTATTTTTAACTTGTCCTTACTTACTTTTGGTTTTATTTCTTTAGGCCCTTTTTTAATGACTGGTTTGAGTAAAATGTTCTATATGCATTGATTGATTACATCTGATCTAATGTGTCATTTAAGGCCAGTGTTTCTTTATTGATTTATGCCTGCATGATCTCTCCATAGATATAAATGTTGTGTTAAAAATCCTCTACTATAATCATGTTGCTTTCAATCTCTCCCTTTATGTTTCTTAATATTTGCTTTATGTATGTAGGTGCTCTTATGTTTAGTGTATATATATTTACAATTATATCTTTTTGATTCCTTGGTCATTATGTAATGTCCTTTCTTGCCTCTTGTTACAGTGTTTAAAGTCATAAATACTGCTAGCCCACCTTTCTTTTTATTTCTGTGGAACTATTTTTTCCCATCCCCTCACTTGTAGTCTATGTGTATCTAGATCTATAGTGAGTCTCTCATAGGCAGCATAGCTATAGAAGTTGTTTTTGTGTCCATTCAGCCACTCTTTGTCTTTTGACTAGAGCATTTAGTCCATTTACATTTAAAGTGATTATTTAATAGCCAAGTATTTATTGCCATTTTGTTAATTGCTTTGGGGTTGTTTTTGTAGTTCTTTTTTGTTCATTCTTTTCTTGTTCTTTTGTTGTCTTCCCTTATGATTTGATGATTATCTCTAGTGTTATGTTTGGGTTCCTTTCTCTTTTTCCTTTGTGTATCTATTTTAGGCTTTTGATTTGCGTTTACCATGAGGTTTATATATGACAACGTATATATATGTGATTAACTTGATGATCTCTTTAAGTTCAGTGCATTCTTTTTTTTCTTAAGATATATATATTTATATATATTTATGTATATTTGAGGCACAGTTGACTTACAATGTTTCAGGTGCACAGCAAGGTGATTCATTATACATATACATATACATATACATATCTTTGTTATACATATACATATCTTCATTATACATATACATATACATATCTTCATTATACGTATACATATATACATCTTCATTATACATATACATATACATATCTTCCTGACCCAGGGATTGAACCCAGGTCTCCCGCATTGAGGGCAGATGCTTTAACCTCTTAGCCACCAGGGAAGCCCTCATACATATACACATATATTATTTTTCAGATTATTTTTCATTATACGTTGTTATAAGATACTATAGTTCCCTGTGCTATAAAGTAAACCTTTGTTGCTTGTTGCTTATTTATTTTTTTTCTAATTAGAAATCTAGCATTCTATTCATATGAAAGTCAAACAAGTGGAATTTAACTTGTGGAATCAAACAAGTGAAATAAAAAATTTTAGTTAGGCAAGAATTCATAAGTCTTCTAAAATATATATATTATGCATACTACTGATATATATGCATACAAAAACTTTTCTACTATGCCTTGCAAAGGCTTGAGAGAAAACATCGAAAAGAGAAGAGATGGAGAAATTGGAAACATAAACTAAATGAAATGGGAGCACTGAATATGAAATAGGAGAAGTTAAACTACTAAAAGATCATCATATAGTCCAGTTGTTTTTAAACAGGGCTATTTATTAGAAACATACCTGGAGCTTTGAGGAAAAAAAGAAATACTGGACATTTATATTTTTCAAAAAATTCCAAGATAATTCAGTATGCATTTGGATTTTAGAAAGTGATTATAGGTTTTTCTATTAAATAGTAGTTTTGGTGATATAGATTTCTATTATTTTTCTGTTGACCAGTCATGATACAACGGTATTAAGTGATTGGTAGTTACATAATCACAATAGTAAAATATATTTATCAGTTTTCACAATCAATAGTGAGACCCAAAAGAAAAGATGATTACAGTTGCAAGCCATAATGGGAATATGGTTAACCTAACAATATAAAATAATTACGTACAGTTTGAGGGGTAAGCAGAGTGATGTGGTAAGTGAGGAAGTGCATACATGCACTTGTTTTCATCTGCCCAGCCAGTCTGTGTCTTTTGATTGGTGCGTTTAATGCATCATCATTTTCTTAATTGTTTTGGGTTTATTTTCTGTAGGGCTTTTCTTTCTCTTGTGTTTCCTGTCTAGAGAAGTTCTTTTAGCATTTGTTGTAAAACTGATTTGGTGGTGCTGAATTATCTTAACTTTTGCTTGTCTGGAAAACTTTTGACTTCTCTATCAAGTCTGAATGAGAGTCTTACTGAGTAGAGTATTCTTGGTTGTCATTTCTTCTCTTCCTTCGCTTTAAATATATGGTGCCATTCCCTCAGGTTTGTAGATTTTCTGTTGAGAAATCAGCTGGTAACCTGATGGGTGTTCCCTTGTATGTTGTTTGTCATTTTTCCCTTGTTGCTTTTAATATTTTTTCTGTCTTTAATTTCTGTCAGTTTGATTACTCTTTGTCTCTATGTGTTCCTTCTTGGGTTTATCCTTCCTGGAGCTCTCCGTGCTTCCTGGATTTGGTTGACCATTTGTTTTCCCATCTTAGGGAAATTTTCAGCTGTTAACCGCCTAAGTATTTTCTCAGGTCCTTTCTTGCTCTCTTTCTTCTCCTTCTGGGACCCCTGTGATGTGAATGTCAGTGCTTTCAGTGTTGTCTCATAGGTCTCTTAGGCTGTCGTTTTTTAAAAAATTCTCTTTTCTATATTCTGTCTGTGGCAGGGATTTCCACCATTCTGTCCTCTGTGTCATTTATTTGTTCTTCTGCCTCAAGTTATTCTGCTGTGGATTCTTTCTAGTGTATTATTCTCTCTTGTTTGTTCTTTAGTTCTTGTAGGTCTTTGGTAAACATGTCTTGTATGTTCTGCATTGTTTTTCTGAGATCCTGGATCCTCTTCACTATCTTTACCTGGGATTTTATCTTGTCCTGTTATCTGGGATGTGACTTCCTGCTTTTTTCATCCTGATTTACTTTCTGTAGTGTGGTTTTGTTCTAGCTGCTGTGGGATTGTGGTTCTTTTTGCTTCTTCCTGCCATCTGACGGAGAAGGCTAAGAGGCTTGTGTAAGCATCTTGATGGGAAGGACTGGCCATGGGAAAAACTGGGCCTTGCTCTGGTCAGCAGGGCCTTGCTCAGTAAAACTTTAATCCAATTATCTGCTGATGGGTGGGGTTGCACTTCCTCTCTGTTAGTTGTTTGGCCTCAGGTTACCCAGCCCTGGGATCTATGGGTTCTGTGGTAGGTTTAATGGTGACCTCTAAGAGGGCTTTTATCAAGGAGGGCCTTCCAGGATTGCTGCTGCCAGTGCCTCTATCCCTGTGGTAAGCCCCTGCCAACCCACACCTTCACATGATACCCTCCAGCACTAGCAAGTAAGTAGTTTTGGTTCAGTCTTTTGTGGGATCACTGCTCATTTGCTCTGTGTCTTGGGCATGCAACAT
Organism: Capra hircus; assembly: GCF_001704415.2. Taxonomy (NCBI): domain Eukaryota; kingdom Metazoa; phylum Chordata; class Mammalia; order Artiodactyla; family Bovidae; genus Capra; species Capra hircus. Next base: position 27,033,728 of record NC_030815.1, on the reverse strand, counting down.
TTTGTTTGTGCCCTCCAAGACTAGAGTCTCTGTTTCCCCCAGTCCTGTGGAAGTCCTGTAATCAAATCCCACTGGCCTTCAAGGTCAGATTCCATGGGCATTTCCAGTCCCTTTGTCCAGTCCCCAGGCTGGGAAGCCTAACGTGTGGTTCAGAATCTTCCCAACGGTGGGAGATCTTCTTTATTATTATTGTTCTCCAGTTTGTGGGTCACCCACCTGTTAGTTATTGGATTTGATTTTATTGTGATTGCTGCAGCTTCTTCTTTGTCATTGGACATGGAATATCTTTTTTTTTGGTGGGTTCCAGTGCTCTCCTGTTGATGGTTATTCAACAGCTAGTTGCAATTTCGGTGCAACTAAAATTGCAGGAGATGAGTGCAGATCCTTCTATTCCACCATCTTGAACCAGAAGCCAGTTCAATGCCTTTTGACAACCCTACGTTTTTACTCCACCCATCCACATATTTAATGTTTTTAATGTCTTTTTTTAAAAAACTTTTAAATTTTGTATCCTTATTGTAATAGTTGCTTAGTGTGGAAATAGATGATTTTACTACTTTTGTCTTTTAACTTTCCTACTAGATTTATCATTGACTGATCTACTACTGTTGGGACCTAACCTGAGCCATGACAGGCTCAACAGGCCGCACCAGGCCTAAGCCTCAGGGTCTTGTAAGCATGAGTCATAATTCTAGGAAGCCCCACCCTAGGAGAGTTGCTGGCACCAAACCAGATTAAAACCTGAGTCATGGTTCCGTGGAACCACACCCTGGGAAAGTCCCGGATGGTGCCAAACCTGAGCCAATCTGGATAGGGATGCGGGATTTGGAAATCGTACGCACCTGCTCAGCCAATCATTACCCACCAGCTGTACTAAGAACCACCTGTATAAAAGCAGCTGTGAGTCAGAGCTCAGGGCTCTCTCATCAAGACTCCACTGTGCTCGAGCCCTAGCTCGAGCCCTAGCTCGAGCTAGCAATAAACCCCTTTATGCTTTTGCATTGCTGTGGACGTCTTATTCTCTCAGTTTTGCGGACAGGGACTTGGGGCAAAACACTACCTTTACTATGTATTTGTCTTTACCAGTGAGATTTTTCCTTCCATAATTTTCGTATTTCTAGTTGTAGTCTTGTTTTTTTGCTTATGGAAGTCCCTTTAACATTTGCTGTAAAGCCAGTTTAGTGCTGCTAATCTCTTTTAACTTTTGCTTGTCTGTAAAACTATATCTTTTCCTTCAAATCTGAATAATATCTTTGCCAGGTAGAGTATTCTTTGTTGTAGACTTTTCCCTTTCATCTCTTCAAATATATTGTGTAACTACCTTCTGGCCAGCAGAGTTTCTACTGAAAAGTCAGCCAATTGCCTTATATCAGTTTCTGTATACTTAACTGGTTGCTTTCCCCGTGCTGCTTCTAAGACTCTCGCTTTATTTTTTTTGCCATTTTAATTATGATGTGTCTTCGAGTGGACCTCTTTGGGGTCATGGTTCTGAGACGTCTCTGATTCCTGGCTTTGGATATCTGTTTCATTTCCCAGGTTAAGAAAATTTGGAGTATTATTTTTTAAAATAAGTTCCCTTCTACTTTATCTTTCTCTTCTTCTCTGGAACCGCTATATGCAAATGTTAGTATGCTTGATGTTGTTTCAGAAGTCTCTTAAAATATTTTCCTTTTTAAAACTTATTTTTTTCCTTTCTCCTTGGGAGATTTCTACTACTGTCTTCCAGATGCTCATCCGTTACTCTGTATCATCTAATCTACTGTTGAATCCTTCTACTGTATTTTTTATTAATATTGAAATCATTGTATTTTTCAGCTCTGATTTTTATTTAAATTTTTAAACTCTTTGAAATTTTGACTAGGTTCATTCAGTTTTCTCTCCAGTTCATTGAACCTCTTTTTGACTATTCCTGAACTCTTTTCGGGTAGATTGTTTATCTCCACTTTGTTTTTTCTGTTTCTGAGGTTTAGTGTTATTTGTTTGGAACACATTTCTCTGTCTCCTCATTTTTCTGTATTCTCTACGTTCATTTCTCTGTATTAGGTCAGTCAGGAGAAGTGTTCATTCCATGGGGTCTGGCAGCACACTCTGATCACCAGAGCTGTGTGCCTTAGGGGTCTCCTTACGTTGGCAGCATGTACCTTTCCACTGTTGTGGGGCTGACTGCTGTCAATGTGTTGTTAGGCAGAGCTGGCCTCTGGCCCAGTTGGCTGTGAGACTGTGCTGCATGCAGTGGCTGTGGGCTTGCTGGAGGAAAAGGTAGGCTTCCTGTGTCATTGGCTGTATGTCCTGGGAGGGCCTAGGGCTGGGTCTCTGCATGACTGTCTATGTAGCCTGGGGTGATTTGCAGCTGGTGTTAGCCTGCAGATGTGTGGGGCATCCTCTCATGCTAATAGGGTAGAGGGAGGGTTCCAAAATAGTGCTTGCCAATGCTGGTGTTATTGCAGTAGAACAACTCCCCTAGAATGGATGTGTCCAACATCTCTGTGCCCAAGGCGTCCCCAATTGCCTCCTGCCTTTCCAGGAGGTGTTACAAGACCAGCAGGAGTATCTGATCCAGGCTCCTGTCATACTGTTGTATCTCCACTGGAATTTGGACTGTGTGAGATTTTGTGCATGTTTTTGAAAACTGGAATCTCTGCTTCCTGCAGCTCTCTAGCTCTTTCGAACATGAGACCCATACATTTGTGCTCAGTCATGTCCTACTCTTTGCGACCCTATGGACTGTCACTCACTGGGCTCCTCTGCCTACTGGGTTCCCCAGGTAAGAATACTGGAATGAGTTGCCATTTCCTCCTCCAGGGGGTCTTCCTGACCCAAGGATCAAACCCATGTCTCCTCTCTCTCCTACATTGGGCAGATTCTTTACCACTTAGCAACCTGGGAAGGAACATGTACACTACTAGTTTTCAAAACCTATTGTTCTGTAGTCTGATTTACTTGGTGTGGAATATCCTGGCTGGAGAGCTTGACTTGCTCCTTGGAGAAGATCTCTATATTTGTGATTATCCTCCCATTTAGGGGCCACTGATCTGGGGGTGGGGATACTGACTATATTGCATCTCCACTCCTCCTAACCATGATAGTGTGATTTCTTCATATCTTTATTTGTAGTGTATCTTTTCTGCTAATTTTCAGGGTGTTTTTTTTTAACCATAAATAGCTGTTTCATAACTATTTGTAATTTTTGTGTTGTCCATGGAAAGAGGTGAGTTTAGGGTCTTCCTACTCTGCCATCTTGGTCACCAGCAATGGTATGCTTTATGTCATATATGTCTCTTAATTCTCATACCCATTTTTTCCTTCTAAAGCCCTTTGCTTCATCTCATTTTTATTCTCAGGTGAGGGTTCTTAATTTCTTCCCACCTGTACACTTTGTGATTCATGAGTGATTTAGGTACAGATTTCTATTTTCCCTATTTTTAAAATTTAAAAAATATGATGAGCATCCAATAAATTTCTCTCTTAATTATTTAATGTTGATTGTTACTAAACTCAAGCTTTCTCTCTTTTAATTCTTTTACTTAAAAAATGGTAAGTATTGTATTCTTAATTATTAATATTATATTATGATATATATTTTATTATATTAATATTAGCTAATATTTAAATTGCAATATAAAGTATATTAACATGAACATATTAATATATTCAGTAATTATTTTAAATTTATGGTATAGTGACTGTTGCAGTCAAGATTAAATGTGTTTTAAGTATGTTTTATAATGCATATAAATTAGAAACTTTTTTTGTATGAAGTTGTCTTAGTTGGCAGCAGTTATAAATTGTTGTCACTTGCCATATGGTTTCTGATTAAATCAGAAAGGGCTGTTAACATCGGATAATTTACTTTTCTATAGTTTAATGTGAAACTCATTATTAGGATGTGGAATTTAAAAGAATTGGCTACCAATAATGTCTAATAAACTTTCAAAAATAATGACTAATAAATTTTCAATATAGATATTTTTTATTTCTAGAGAAAAACGGAAATCTGAAGCTAAAGACAGAAAAGTTTTAGAAATTCTGCAAGTCAAGGATGCTAAAATACAAGAATTGGAACAGGTTGGTGTTATAACAGAAAATACTAAATTTATGATATTTGTTTCATATGGTAGGTCTTTACAAACATTTTAAGTTTTTTTGCAATAATGGTCACAAGAATATCTGGGTCATTATGTGGTTCTATTACTATAGTCAAGTTACTACTTTAGCCTGTTATTCTTCTCTGTGTTTTTGGGTTTTAGACTATGTTATTTATACATTAAAACTCTTAAGATGGTGTTTTAATTTTATAGTAATAACTATCTGTCACTCACTTTTTGTTGAAATTGCTTTTTATTTTTAACAATTATCATTTGCTTCTGAATCCTACAAATTTTTTAATGCTTTAATTTGTACAAAAGATTAACAATAACTAGGATGATTCTATTTGATGTTTTGAACTTGCACTTTCAAATTATGCAATCCTATAATTATAGTTAATACAATTATATGTAACTGTATATTTAAAATTATAGGTAATTATATCTTCAGTATATTACCACTGCAAAAATCTACATGGTCATTGATTCCTCCCAAGAATCATTTTGGAGGTAGTAACATCTTAAAAATAAAGGTGAAATAAATTTATTTTAAGAATTGTCTATATCATGATATATTTAAATTCATTTTATACCCAATTGCCCATTATAGGATAAATTATCTTTATTTTCTGGGTTAAATGAAAATTCTTTCTGGTAACTCTGCTTTTCCAAGTTCTGACTCTATTTTCCTTCCTACCCAATGAAATAGTCAGGATAATTTTCATCTAAGATTGGTTATAAACAGTGCTGTGATGAACATTGGGGTACATGTGTTTCTTTCAATTCTGGTTTCCTCGGTGTGTATGCCCAGCAGTGGGATTGCTGGGTCATATGGCAGTTCTATTTGCAATTTTTTAAGGAATCTCCACACTGTTCTCCATAGTGGTTGTACTAGTTTGCATTCCCACCAACAGTGTAGGAGGGTTCCCTTTTCTCCACACCCTCTCCAGCATTTATTGCTTGCAGATTTTTGGATCGCAGCCATTCTGACTGGTGTGAAGTGGTACCTCATTGTGGTTTTGATTTGCATTTCTCTAATAATAAGTGATGTTGAGCATCTTCTCATGTGTTTGTTAGCCATCCGTATGTCTTCTTTGGAGAAATGTCTATTTAGTTCTTTGGCCCATTTTTTGATTGGGTCGTTTATTTTTCTGGAATTGAGTTGTATAAGTTGCTTGTATATTTTTGAGATTAGTTGTTTGTCAGTTGTTTCATTTGCTGTTATTTTCTCCCATTCAGAAGGCTGTCTTTTCACCTTGCTTATATTTTCCTTTGTTGTGCAGAAGCTTTTAATTTTAATTAGATCCCATTTGTTTGTTTTTGCTTTTATTTCCAGAATTCTGGGAGGTGGATCATAGAAGATCCTGCTGTGGTTTATGTCAGAGAGTGTTTTGCCTATGTTCTCCTCGAGGAGTTTTATAGTTTCTGGTCTTACATTTAGATCTTTAATCCATTTTGAGTTTATTTTTGTGTGCAGTGTTAGAAAGTGATCTAGTTTCATTCTTTTACAAGTGGTTGAGCAGTTTTCCCAGCACCACTTGTTAAAGAGATTGTCTTTACTCCATTGTATATTCTTGCCTCCTTTGTCAAAGATAAGGTGTCCATATGTGTGTGGATTTATCTCTGGGCTTTCTATTTTGTTCCATTGATCTATATTTCTGTCTTTGTGCCAGTACCATACTGTTTTGATGACTGTGGCTTTGTAGTAGAGCCTGAAGTCAGGCAAGTTGATTCCTCCAGTTCCATTCTTCTTTCTCAAGATTGCTTTGGCTATTCGAGGATGTTGAGATTTAAACCAACTTTTTCACTCTCCTCTTCACTTTCATCAAGAGGCTCTTTAGTTCTTTGCTTTCTGTTGTAAGGGTGATGTCATCTTCATATTTGAGGTTATTGATATTTCTCCTGACAATCTTGATTCCAGCTGTGCTTCATCCAGCCTCACATTTTGCATGATGTATTCTGCATATAGGTTAAATAAGTATGATGACAATATACAGCCTTGTCGTACTCCTTTCTCGATGTGGAACCAGTCTGTTGTTCCGTGTCCAGTTCTGACTGTTGCTTTTTGACCTGCATACAGATTTCTCAGGAGGCAGGTCAGGTGCTCTGGTATTCCCATCTCTTTAAGAATTTTCCACAGTGTATTGTGATCCACACAGTCAAAGCCTTTGGCATAGTCAGTAAAGCAGAAGTAGATGTTTTTCTGGTACTGTCTTGCTTTTTCAATGATCCAAAGGATGTTGGCCATTTGATCTCTGGTTCCTCTACCTTTTCTAAATCCAGATTGAACATCTGGAAGTTCATGGTTCACATACTATTGAAGCCTGGCTTGGAGAATTTTGAGCATTACTTCACTAGCATGTGAGATGAGTACAATTGTGCGGTAGTTAGAACATTCTTTGGCATTGCCCTTCTTTGGGATTGGAATGAAAACTGACCGTTTCCAGTCCTGTGGCCACTGCTAAGTTTTCCAAATTTGCTGGCATATTGAGTATAGCACTTTTACAGCATCACCTTTTAGGATTTGAAACAGCTCAACTGGAATTCCATCACCTCCACTGCTGTGTTCGTAGTGATGCTTCCTAGGCCCACTTGACTTCGCATCCCAGGATGTTTGGCTCTAGGTGAGTTATCACATCCTCGTTGTTATCTGGATCATGAAGATCTTTTTTGTATAGTTCTTATGTGTATTCTTGCCACCTCTTCTCAATATCTTCTGTTCTGTTAGGTTCATACCGTTTCTGAAGTGTTGACTTTCTTAAATAACAATATATTTTTCCTTTTTCTTTGCTAAATTCTTATCTTTTCTGCTTCCTTTTCCTTGGATAGATATTATTTCATTATTTACATTTTGAGTAGAATGATTTACCTCATAAAATATTAAATGCCATGAAAGAAATTATTTATTTTTTGGGGGGCACTTAATTTGTCATTTAGAGTCTTTAATTCCTCAGCCTAAAGCATGTATAGTTTTGTGCAATAGTGTGTTTATATCTTAAAAATGATTTATGGGTTATATTTTCAGTTCAGTTCAACAAATTGCTGTATTAAATGTGGATATTATCATGTGATGGTACTCTGGAAAATTTAGAATTAAAATTCCTGCCTTTAATAAAGGATTTCTAAGTCTCTGTGAGCATTTGGGTGGGGATAAAAGTGAAGTGCAAGTAACCATATGCTCCTACATTAAATTACAGGTTCTATGAGCATGGAGACCATTTATACCCAACATGTAATATTTACCATATTGCCTGATTTATAATAGATGTTCTTTAAATATTTTTGAATATGTGACTTACATTAAATGAAACCAATATAAGTGCCATGAGAGAATCACAAGCAGAATGCTATTAAGATTTAAAAGAAGGAGAGATTAAATTATGTGGCAAAGTCTTAAGATACTCAAACAATTTTAATAGGTAGAGATTTTAGGAGGATTTGCCCATGTCAAACACCAGGCAAAATTCAAGAAGGTAGGAGTGTAGCATATCTTTGGATGATACTGAAGTTTATAGTTTGTTTCATCGATAATATGTAGGGGTGTAGGCTGAGAAAAGACTAATGTTATATTGAACATGTATTAAAGAAAGGCCTTAATTGCTAGAATGAAAAAGTGTGGATTTTACTTAGAGGGCAAAGGAATTTATCTAGGCATTTCATTAACTTAAGTTAATTAAGCTGCAATCTGTGAAAATAAAACTAATAATCTAGTATAGAATTAGAAAAAGGAAAGCAGAAAGTAGAATGGTCTGTAAGGAGGTTATTTCATAGTCTAAGAGTAATGACATGAACCTGAACTATTAGTTTTGCATGAATTAAAGATATATAAATTAGAACTATAAGGACTTGATAGTAATTTGAAAGTGACTCTTAGGTTTTCAGTCTGGAGAATCCAGGAGAGCAGTGGCATTGCTATCAGGAAGAAGGTTATTATAAAGAGGTACAAGTTACTATGATGATAACTTTTGAGCTTCTTTTAGACAATTAAAATTTTAGCTATTGGTAGGAATACCGTTTAGAGATTTTTAAGTAAACTATTAAAAGCATGAATTCAATCCTTGGGAAGGAGTTATCTCCTTGATATAAAAGTATTTAATGTTATAGTTAAGGAGAAGACTTTAAACAGCATTCTGAGAACTAGATATTTGCTGATAGTATTAATGGATGAGAGGAAAAGCACATTTTAATAAAAGAGATGAAAAAAATTGTTCAGAGAAGTAGAAAGAGAGAAGTATAATATTGTATCTCATGATGTGAAAAAGAATTTCAAAGCAAAAGGTGGTTAATGCTGTACATAGTTACAAAAAAAAACCAAAATATGAGGTTTCTGAAAAAATATTTAATTTAGCAATCATGAATTTTTTAGTGATTTTAGAAAGTAACACATAGAATGGTATGTGATATTTTAAGAAATCACTGAATTCTAACAAAATAATTAAACAAATTAGGAAATTTAACAGTGCAAAGAAGGATATTTTTGCATTTTAAAAAGTGTTAGCCAAAATATTTGAAAGTAATGGAGAAGAAAATTAAAATACACAATACAAGAAAACTTAATTGTGTTAACAGATCTGGTTGAAAGAGGAAGCCATGAGTTCCAGAAGATAACCAGATTTAATACATTTATTCTAACCTTTTTGTCTTTTCAGGCATTCAGATTATATCTTAGTTTTTTCTTAACCTATTATCTTTCCTCTAGCATTCTTTCAATTAATTTGTTATATATTTGTTTATCCTTTAATATTGCATATTTAGATGACTCTCTTATTTGTGCTACTTGGTGGATTTTGTGTTTTGACTCAATTATATATGTATTTACCTTTTTAAAGGTAAGCTTATTCCATTTGCTTAAGATCTAATATACTTATTTGATCTTTATTCTCTGGTTAATCTTATGCTTTCTGTTTTAATTTTTTTTTTTTTTTTTTTAGCATTTGCCAGTTGTTTTCACTTCATTTGTGTGTGTGTCTTTGTGTATGTGCATGCACTCTAATGCTGATAATTTGGAAGGTTTAGGAGAACTGCATCAGTTCTTTTAGTGATTATATTTATTATTTTGTATATAATATTTAACACTATAGTTTTTTAGATTGAAGTTTAGTTGATTTAAATGTTGTATTAGCTTCAGGTGTACAGCAAAGTGATTGTTATACACAGGTTTGTATGCATGTATGTATATGTATTCTTTTTCAGATTCTTTTCCATTATAGGTTATTATAAGACATTGAATGCAGTTTCCTGTGCTATCCTATAGGTCTTTATTGTTTATCTACTTCATATATAGTGGTGTATATCTGTTAATCCAAATCTCCTAATTTATCCCTCCCTCCATTTTCTCTTTAGTAACAATAAGTTTGTTTCCTATGTCTGTGAGTCAGTTTCTGTGCTGTAAATAAGTTCATTTTGTCATTTCTTTTGGTTCCTTCATATAAATATTATGTGATATTTTTCTGTCTTAATACTGTATACCTTTATTCTAGAATATTCTGAAAAATTTAGATAGTATCAGCTGCACACTTTAAAAAACTTGAGAAAATTAGTATATTTTTACTTATTGATCCTTTTTCCTGCATTTTAAAGTGAACTTACAGAGAGTAATTGGAGGACTTAATTTCCTGTTATTAGCATTATTTGGTTATATTTTTAATACTGTCAAGATTTCCAGTGTTTATAGTTTACATCCATTTTCTTTATTACTTTCTAGTATAAATTCTATAGGAAAATGCCTTGTGGTATGTTAGTTTTCCTCTTGCTGTTTAGCAAATTAAAACCTTAAAAGAATACACATATTTATTAAGTTGCAAAGAATACACATATTTTTTAAGGTGCTGTGGGTCAGCAGTCAGGCGTAGATTAGGTGCTTCCTCTGCTCCTTATTATATAAGATTGTAATTGAGGTTTGATTAATTTATGTTTTCATCTGGAGATTTAATTTGGGAAGAATCTGCTTCCAGGCTTATTGAAGTTCAGAATCAAAGACGTTGCAGTTTAGGACTGAAGTTCTAAATAGGATCAAAGTCTTTGTTAGTCAGGGTTCCACAGAGAAACAGAACTAATTATGTGTCTGTAGATAGATAGTCAAAGACATGAGACAAAGACAGTGAAATTGATTTTGAGGCATTGTCTCATGTAGTTGTAGCTTCCCAGGTGGCTCGGTGGTAAAGAATCTGCCTTCCAAGGCAGAAGACAAGTGATGCAAGTTTAATCCCTGGGGTCAGGAAGATCCCCTGGAGTAGGAAATGGTAACCTGCTCTAGTATTCTTGCTTGGAAAATCCCATGGACAGAAGAGCCTGCCAGGCTGCAATCCATGGGATCACAAAGAGTTGGACATGACTGAGCGACTCAGCATGCATTGATGCATGTAGCTGTGGGTTGGCAAATCTGAATTCTGCACAGCAAACTGGAGACCCAGGGAAGAGTTGATACAGCATCTGAGTCCAGAAGTATGCTGGTGGCAAAATTCCTTCTTTCTCAGATGAATAGTCCTCTTTCTTAAGGTCTTCAATTGACCAGATGAGACTTACTCACATTATGGAGGGGTTATCTCTTTTACTCAAGTCTACTGATTTAAATGTTAATCACATCTATGGCAAAAACACTTTCACAGCAATATCTAGATTGGTGTTTGCTTAAGGACTATATATCGTGGGTACAGTGTTTTAGCCAAGTTGACGCAAAATTAACCAAATGAGTAAAATATACTGAGAGAAATAGGCCTAGGGTTTAGGCGGTGTTTACTGTTCTTTGAGCACAGGCTCAACTTTGCTTTGGTGTCTTTTTTTGGAGTGTCTTGAGAAACTTCTTAAATATCGTTTGAAACAACCAGTTCTTTCCGTTGCATTCCCTTGTTATTACACAGAAGCCTATTGATGTAGTTTGTGAGATGTCTCAGGGAGTGAAAGTACTCCGTAGTTTTATGTTTAGTTCTCAGTCTTTTTGTGATCTTGTGCCCCTAAGTCTGACCTTCATAAGTGTGTCTCAGTTTTTTTTGTCCCCCTTTAGGAAAGATTGGAAGGCTTGAGGGTATTGGAGTTGGGTATTTAACTTCATTCGGGTTGGTTAGTCTCTGGTAAAATCCCAGCAGACTCTAGTAAAATAATTTTCTCTTGAGGGTAGGCCTTGTTAAGAATTATGTACTTAGGTCCTATTTTTAAATGTCTATGTTCCCTCTCCTCCTGCAGAGAGCAGGAAGATATTTCTCTCTGATCCTCACTGTGACAACCTAATAGTGTTCTGTATGTAAAACTCATGAAAGTATAGGAACCCCTCTACGACCAGGCCCTCCAGGACATTTTTAACTCTCATGCACATCCACACTTATCCTCCAATGATTCGTTAATTGCAGATTTGGGTTCCTACTCTTGGTACTGGTTTCTGGAGTTTTCTTGCTTCAGGGATTTTGCTCTGGTAAATTGTGATTCTCTGCATCTGCCTGTCTCTCTAGTTTGGGGAACAGCAATTTGCCCTATGACCTCAGTTCTCTGATGATTCTAAGAAGAGTTACTGATTTTCAGTTTGTTCAACTTTTTTCATGTTGTATGAATAGGAGAGACAACCTCCAACTTACTGCATCCAGTGCTGGAAGCCAGAAGTTCCTTCATCATGTGTTTATTGTTCCATCAAGTAATGTTAAATAGTTCTTACTTTTCCAAACTTGTAGTCTATGGAATAGAGTAACAAGAATGCTTATTCCTTAACCACATATCTAGTCAAACTACTAGAAAGTTATACACATAATTTTTTAGCTAGTTGCTGAAAAACTTTCATAGAACAATCTAATTCTGTTATGTGCTTTATTGATAATAGTGTAGAAAAATGCCATGTAACTTCTTTTGGTGAGACTGTGCTTTAGCTTTGTCACTGCTAGTTATAAAGTAAATCTTGCAATAAATTTTCCTTCAAGCATTGCATTAGATAACTCGAGTCTGCTAATAACTTGCTGTATTTAATGAGATGATTTTAAAACATTGAATTTCCCTTTTTTCTTTCCTGCTAGGAAGCTCAGAAATAAGTTTCAGTTCTCAATTACATTTAATTCTCTCACCCCTTCCCTTTTATCCGTTTACCTTTGTTTTAGTTGTACTGATACCATTATTTCTCTGTTTTTCATTAAACTCTTTATGTACATTTTTAAGTAGGTCATATAAGTAATATATTAACTATGCTCAAGTATTGTTTTATAGAGTTTTAGGTCTTTTGAACCACTGCCATCACACCCCACTTTTTTCCTAGTTCATACCCACTATCATTCTCTTCTTACTGTATAGACTTCTTTTGACCATGATTTGAATTATTCATTTCATGGCTTATCCATAATAAATAATTTGTTCCAGCCATACTTTCTCTTGTCACCCTTTATGCTTTATGGTTCCTCTGAGTTCAATTTGCTATTTTAATATTAACTCAAGCCAGACCATTAAGAATGTACTTTATTCTATCCAGAAAAATTTGTTGAAAAGGTTTCATGAAGCTAAATTTAGGACTTGGAGGGTTATTAATGTTTAGTGAAATAAGTCAGAGAAAGATAAATACTGTACAGTGTCACTCATATGTGGAATCTGAACAATAAAACAAACTAGTGACTATAACAAAAAAGAAGCAGACTCACAAATATGGAGAACAAACTAGTAGTTACCAGTGGGGAGAGCAAAGTGGGAAGGGACAAGATAGGAGAAGGGGATTAAAAGGTACAAATTACTATGTATAAAGTAAATAAGCTATAAGGATATATTATATAGCAGAGGGAATATAGCATTTCAAATAACTATAAATGGAACATAACCTTCAAAATTGTGAAATCATGTTATATATCTAAAACTTATAGAATTTATTATAAATCAACTATAGTTCTCTAAAACGGAAAAGAAAAACAATGAATTGTAACTATATATACTTGTGCTAAGGCTTCCGTGGTAGTTCAGCTGGTAAAGAATCTGCTTACAATGCAGGAGACCTTGGTTCGCTTCCTGGGTTGGGAAGATCTGCTAGAGAAGGTATAGGCTACCTACTCTAGTATTCTTGGGCTTCCCTGGTGGCTTAGCTGTTGTAGAATTTGCATGCAATGTGGGAGACCTGGGTTTGATCCCTGTGTTGGGAATATCCCCTGGAGAGGGAACGGCTATCCACTTCTGTGTTCTCACCTGGAGAATTCCATGGACTACATAGTCCATGGGGTTACAAAGAGTCGGACATGACTAAGTGACTGTCACTTCCATTACAAAAACTAGATCACTGAGGGTACATTTTATTAGGAAAATATTTTGAGTAAAATTTAACAGATCTTTGAGAGTTTATCAATTCTCTTCCATTCGGAATACATCTGTGTTTAACTTATCACTTTAATGATTGATGATATATAAAATAATTTATCAAACTAATTATCAAAATATGAACCTGGGTCTCCTGGCTCAGGCAGCTTCTTTACCATCTGAGCCACCAGAGAAGCCCTCAAAATATGATGGTTTTGGTCCACTAAGTTCCTACTGTATTATGTGTTTTTATTTAAAGATTAAGTCTATATATGTCCTGTTGATTACTAAATTCACTCAAATGCCAACTTTTTGATTATTAAATAACTTTCATGGAAGGACTTGTCATTGCTGTCATTTATGTTGTTTATTCAGAGAAGGAAATGGCAACCCACACCAGTACTCTTGCCTGGAAAATCCCATGAATGGAGGAGCCTGGTAGGCTACAGTCCATGGGGTCACGAAGAGTTGGACATGACCGAGCGACTTCACTTTCACGCATTGGAGAAGGAAGTGGCAACGCACTCTAGTATTTTTGCCTGGAGAATTCCAGGGACAGAGGAGCCTGGTGGGCTGCTGTCTATGGAGTTGCACAGAGGTGGATTGACTGAAGCAACTTAGCAGCAGCAGCAGCAGCAGCATATTGTTTATTCCTGTTAGGTTTAGCTCACATTAATGGGCAAATTCTTCTAAACCTTAAATCATTTGGTCTAGTACCTCACCTTTCTAAAGTCTAAATAATCTCAAGGATAGATGAGGATGCTTAATTTTTGTTAACTCTCCTTTCAAAGGATAGGCCTGTAGATATTTCAGTGTCTTAGTGTTCATACGATTGAATTTATCAGTGTGAATCTCAGTCATAAACATTTACTATAATTTAGTTTGGGAGATAGTATGAGTATATAGATAATTAGCAGCTCTAGGTAATATGTGCCAAATGAATAATGTAGGCAATACAGAAACTTTGAAATAGCTGAAATTACTGTGATAGTTAGAAAGGCTTCATGGAGGAGGTGAAAATTGAACCTTGAAAGAGGCTGAGACTTAGATGAGAATAGAAAAATAGGTTATGAACTGTAGATGTTTGTGCATTTATTTTTCTGCTGTTTGATTGCTGTCAAACACATTTTGATATGCCCTAATAATTAAAATAGGCAATACAAATTAAAACTATGTTGAGGTGCCATTTATACTTAATTTGTAAAACGTTACCAAGCCTGAATGTCTTACTGGTGCAGATGTGGAGCTATGAGAACTCTAGAAGTTCAGTTGGCCTATGGACAAGTAATGTTACCTCTAAGTATAAATCAGGAACAACGTTTCATTAATATGATCCCTACACTGAGAAAACTACATTTTACTGCATAACCCAGTATCAGTTCAGTTCAGTTAAGTTGCTCAGTCGTGTCCAGCTCTTTGCGACCCCATGAATCGCAACATGCCAGGCCTCCCTGTCCATCACCAACTCCCAGAGTTCACCCAAACCCACGTCCATCGAATTGGTGATGCCATCCAGTCATCTCATCCTCTGTCATCCCCTTCTCGTCCTGCCCTGAATCCTTCCCAGCGTCAGAGTCTTTTCCAATGAGTCAACTCTTCGCATGAGGTGGCCAAAGTATTGGCATTTCAGCTTTTTAGCATCAGTCCTTCCAATGAACACCCAGGACTGATCTTCAGAATGGACTGGTTGGATCTCTTTGCAGTCCAAGGGACTCTAAAGAGTCTTCTCCAACACCACCTTTCAAAAGCATTAATTCTTCGGCACTCAGCTTTCTTCACAGTCCAACTCTCACATCCATACATACTGGAAAAACCATAGCCTTCACTAGATGGACCTTTGTTGGCAAAGTAGTGTCTCTGCTTTTGAATATGCTATCTAGGTATGTCATAACTTTCATTCCAAGGAGTAAGCATCTTTTAATTTCATGGCTGCAATCACCATCTGCAGTGATTTTGGAGCCCCCCAAAATAAAGCCAGCCACTGTTTCCAATGTTTCCCCATCTATTTGCCATGAAGTGATGGGACCAGATGCCATGATCTTAGTTTTCTGAATGTTGAGCTTTAAGCCAACTTTTTCACTCTCCTCTTTCACTTTCATCAAGAGGCTTTATAGTTCCTCTTCACTTTCTGCCATAAGGGTGGTGTTATCTGCATATCTGAGGTGATTGATATTTCTCCCGGCAATCTTGATTCTAGCCTGTGCTTCTTCCAGCCCAGCGTTTCTCATGATGTACTCTGCATATAAGTTAAAGAAGCAGGGTGACAATATACAGCCTTGATGTACTCCTTTTCCTATTTGGAACCAGTCTGTTGTTCCATGTCCAGTTCTAACTGTTGCTTCCTGACCTGCATATAGGTTTCTCAAGAGGCAGGTTAGGTAGTCTTATATTCCCATCTCTTTCAGAATTTTCCACAGTTTCTTGTGATCCACACAGTTAAAGGCTTTGGCGTAGTCAATAAAGCAGAAATAGATATTTTTCTGGAACTCTCTTGCTTTTTTCGATGATTCAGCGAATGTTGGCAATTTGATCTCTGGTTCGTCTGCCTGTTCTAAAACCAGCTTGAACATCAGGAAGTTCACGGTTCACGTATTGCTGAAGCCTGGCTTGGAGAATTTTGAGCATTACTTTACTAGCCTGTGAGATTTGTGCAGTTGTGCAGTAGTGTGAGCATTCTTTGGCATTGCCTTTCTTTGGGATTGAAATGAAAACTGACCTTTTCCAGTCCTGTGCCCACTGCTGAGTTTTCCAAATTTGCTGGCATATTGAGTGTAGCACTTTCACAGCATCATCTTTTCAGGATTTGAAATAGCTCAACTGGAATTCCATCACCTCCACTAGCTTTGTTCGTAGTGATACTTTCCAAAGCCCACTTGACTTCACATTCCAGGATGTCTGGCTCGAGGTGAGTGATCACACCATCGTGATTATCTTGGTCGTGAAGTTCTTTTTTGTACAGTTCTTCTGTGTATTCTTGCCACCTCTTCTTAGTATCTTCTGCTTCTGTTAGGTCCATACCATTTCTGTCCTTTATTGAGCCCATCTGTGCATGAAATGTTCCCTTGGTATCTCTAATCTTCACTTTACTGTACAGCAGAAGCTAAGAATACATTGTAAATCAACTATACTCTAATAAAAAGTATCAAAATATTATAGTTCTTGCTATACAAAATAAAGATATAACTACATATCAAATGTGAATTTGATAATATTTAAATAAAATGGAAATCCTAAATTAAACAGTGCAAGGAAACTTAGGAAGAATAGATTCAAATATTAGTTGAAAAAATAAGTGGTGACAAAAGTTGAATAAGTTTGGCAAAGAGTCAGTATTAGGGCATGGATAGCAGTTTTAGCATGTTGGTTTGAGATGGCAGTAGATAATTAAAATGGAGGTATTTTTATAGAAAACTGAAAACATGGGATTGGTAGTTGAAAGAGAGTTAGGGCCAGGTTATGGATTGGGTAGTCTTTTAGACAGAGGGGAGACCAGTAGCCAGGAGAGTGGGTAAGATATCTGAGGGAAAAGCTGTAAAGATTAGAAAGGAAAGAAACTAAGAAATGAGTCATGGATACATCCTTCAATTAGATTTAGATATTTCTGGTAGGTGAGAAGTATATTCGGTTAAAAATTATGGCAGTTTCAATGTTTTGAATATCTTTCTACACAGCAGGATATTTTGGGTATCAAAACAGACTTACCATTTTTCATTCTTTAAAATTGTTCATGCTTTCACAACTGTTTTTCTAAAAAAATGTTTTAGACAGAAGGTAATTCTTATTTTAGCTACATATGCCTTTTATTTAATTAGAATATTTTGTAAAATTTTGTTTTTTTTTTTCCTGTTGCATAACTAAACCCAAAAAGTTGCTTTCTGTATAAGGTTGGATATTTGGTGTCCAGTTGGTATGTGTACTTCATTTTAAACTAGTAACTAGGCACATGTTTGCACATTTTGCGTGACAGTTTCTGGGCATGTTACAGGAAATGAGAAATTATGATGATGGATGTTATTATGAAAGCTAGTTAATTCTAATATTACCAATCAAAGTCTCAAACTTTTCATATGAAATTATCTTTTCTTAGAAATACCAATTTATCAGTAATTTTGCTTTTTTTCCAGAGAGAATCAGGACTAACACAGGAAATAAATGACCTTGTAAAACGGAAGATTGCAGTAGATGAAGAAAATGCTTTCTTAAGGAAGGAATTCGGTGACTTGCAGAAGAAATTTAAAGATAAAAGTCAAGAAGTTAAGGTGTGTTGACTTGTACATAGTTTTATACTACTATTTCTTTGAAGTCCTACTTTAAGCTTTGTCAGCCTTTGTGGCACAGAAAGTGACAAGCTTGGAGGAAAAATTGCCTTAGGCCCTGCTGTACCATACAGTTTTCTCACATGAAAAAAGTCTGAGAAAGATACTTTAAAGCTCAGACTCTAAGCTTTATAACTTTCCGATAAATAGTTAATGATGGAAAAAGAGCTAAGAAAGTAGGAGTGTGAATATGTGGCTTCTTGTAATTAGATTCTGATGGGACTGGCATTATTAATTGATAAAACCCAGGTCTGGGAGGCTATGTCTGTGTGGGTCTCAAAAATAGCTGGGGACAGCATCAAAGGCAGCTTGATCAATTAATGGGCTCTTTGCAAATGTGTACTCATCAAAGCTGTCATCCAGTGAAAAAATATGACCCATCCACCTGCATGAAAAGAGGCCAATGAAAGTATACAGGTGACCTTGGCCATCAAATATAGAAGAAGCTTCTGGGAGGGTAAAATTGCACAGTTTGTATTTGCAGATTATTTCTCAGCTTTTTTTGTTTGTTTGTTTGTTTGTGTATCGGCCCTTGTGGTACTATTCTACGGGACACTAAGGAGTGTGTGCAGAATAAGGAAGAGCAAAACAGGCTGGTTATAAAAAATCTGAAGGAGGAAAATGAGAAATTAAGTACCCACTGCACTGAGCTGCTAAATGAGCTGGAGAAACTGAGGAAGCAGGAAGCACATTGGAGAAAAGAAAAATTTAGCATTGATGCAAAAGTCAAGGTATGGAATGAGAATGGAATCCATGCTGTTAGTTTGAATCTAACTTGTTAGGAAGTTTATTACATGTTATTTTCTTTAAATAGCAAGTTATATATTCAAATCCACCAGTGGGGACTAGCATTAATTTATATTCCTTCACATAAGACCCATAGCTTTTTAAAAATTGATGTTGCAAAGCAGGAAACTGACTTCAAATACTTATCTAAAATGTAATCATTAAAAAATAAAGGCTATTGCATTTTGAAATAAAACATGTTTTTAAAAAACACATTTAGAATTATGAATTTTGGCTTTTTTAAATTAGGGCTTAAATTTATAGATATAACTAGAATTCATTGCAGTATAGTTTTCAGATTGTATTTTTCAAGTCCTTTAACAATACATAAAAAAACATAAAGCAGTTAAAAAATACATGTGTTTTATATGTATTCCTTTGGCTTGAGGGGACCTTATTTGTAGTAAAATATAGAAGATAAAAGATGCAATCAGTCCTCATAACCTTCTTATATCTTTTCGAATAAATATTTTTCAAAATAATTTTTTGTGGCTTTCTCTTGGTCTTGAGAATGTTTTTGTTCATTTTTCCCCATTGAATTTCAGTTTTCTTCTTAACCATAGATTTTGTTGAAAAGGCTAACCCCTAAAATTTTGGTTCTAGTAAATATGATAGCCCCTCTATGTCTATGCATGCTTAAGAAGAATTTATATCACATGTGTAAATATATATATATATATAGCTATTTAAATATAATACATGTCGATATGTTTGTCCAAAGGTTTGTGTGAGTGCATGCTGGGGTGCCTGATTATTTAAGTTAGAAAAGGAAAGATAAGTCTTTCTGAGTGTGTGAATCTATTCATTGCAGATTACTTTAAGGAAATACATACGTTAAATCTATTAGTGTACAGTCAGGGAATGATTTGAGTTTTTGAGAGAATTGAATTCTGGCAATTAAATTAGCAATGTTAGCAATGTTACTGAATTTTCTTGAACTAATTTTGTATCAGTTTATTCTTCCCTGCAACTTTTAAGCAGTTTATGTGATAAGGTTTCACGGCACTTCCTTGTCTTAATTCATAGCTACATGAGCTTTTTTTTTTTTTTTTTTTTCAATTCTCCAAACCAATTGATTTATTTTTTATTTATTTATTTCTAATATAAATTTATTTTAATTAGAGGCTAATTACTTTATAATATTGTATTGGTTTTGTCATATATCAGCATGAATCCAGCACAGGTATACACGTGTTCCCCATCCTGAACCCCCCTCCCTCCTCCCTCCTCATACCAGCCCCGAGCATCCTGTAGCATACGTTGAACCTGGACTGGCGATTCGTTTCACATATGATATTATACATGTTTCAGTGTCATTCTCCCAGATCATCCCACCCTCACCCTCTCCAACAGAGTCCAAAAGACTGTTCTATACATCTGTGTCTCTTTTGCTGTCTCACATACATAGTTATTGTTACCATCTTTCTAAATTCCATATATATGCATTAGTATACTGTATTGGTGTTTTTCTTTCTGGCTTACTTCACTCTGTAACTAACTAATCATTAGTTCTAATCTACCTCATTAGAACTGATTCAAATGTATTCTTTTTAATGGCTGAGTAACACTCCATTGTGTATATGTACCACAGCTTTCTATTCCATTTGTCTGCTGATGGACATCTAGGTTGCTTCCAAGTCCTGGCTATTATAAACAGTGCTGCGATGAACGTTGGGGTACATGTGTCTCTTTCAATTCTGGTTTCCTCGGTGTGTATGCCCAGCAGTGGGATTGCTGGGTCATATGGCAGTTCTATTTCCAGTATTTTAAAGAATCTCCACACTGTTCTCTATTCCCACCAACAGTGTAAGAGGGTTCCCTTTTCCCCACATCCTCTCCAGCATTTATTGATTGTAGACTTTTGGATCGCAGCCATTCTGACTGGTGTGAAATGGTACCCCATTATGATTTTGATTTACATTTCTCTAATAATGAGTGATGTTCAGCATCTTTTCATGTGTTAGCCATCTGTACATCTTCTTTGGAGAAATGTCCGTTTAGTTCTTTGGCCCATTTTTTGATTGGGTCTTCTATTTTCTGGAATTGAGCTGCAGCAGTTGCTTGTATATTTTCGAGATTAGTTGTTTGTCAGTTGCTTCATTGGCTATTATTTTCTCCCATTCCAATGGCTGTCTTTTCACTTTGCTTATAGTTTCCTTTGTTGTGCAGTTCAGTTTAGTTCAGTCGCTCAGGTGTGTCTGACTATTTGGAACCCGTGAATCGCAGCATGCCAGGCCTCCCTGTCCATCACCAACTCCCGGAGTTCACTCAGACTCACGCCCATCGAGTCCGTGATGCCATCCAGCCATCTCATCCTCTGTCGTCCCCTTCTCCTCCTGCCCCCAATCCCTCCCAGCATCAGAGTCTTTTCCAATGAGTCAACTCTTCTCATGAGGTGGCCAAAGTACTGGAGTTTCAGCTTTAGCATCATTCCTTCCAAAGAAATCCCAGGGCTGATCTCCTTCAGAATGGACTGGTTGGATCTCCTTGCAGTCCAAGGGACTCTCAAGAGTCTTCTCCAACACCACAGTTCAAAAGCATCAATTCTTCAGCGCTCAGCCTCCTTCACAGTCCAACTCACAACCATACATGACCACAGGAAACACCATAGCCTTGACTAGATGGACCTTCGTCAGCAAAGTAATGTCTCTGCTTTTGAATATACTATCTAGGTTGGTCATAAATTTTCTTCCAAGGATAAAGTGTCTTTTAATTTCATGGCTTCAATCACTATCTGCAGTGATTTTGCAGCCCAAAAAATAAAGTCTGACACTGTTTCCACTGTTTCCCCATCTATTTCCCATGAAGTGATGGGACCGGATGCCATGATCTTCATTTTCTGAATGTTGAGCTTTAAGCCAACTTTTTCCCTCTCCTCTTTCACTATCATCAAGAGGCTTTTTAGTTCCCCTTCACTTTCTGCCATAAGGGTGGTATCATCTGCATATCTGAGGTTATTGATATTTCTCCTGGCAATCTTGATTCCAGCTTGTGTTTCTTCCAGTCCAGCGTTTCTCATGATGTACTCTGCATATAAGTTAAAGAAGCAGGGTGACAATATACAGCCTTGATGTACTCATTTTCCTATTTGGAACCAGTCTGTTGTTCCATGTCCAGGTCTAACTGTTGATTCCTGACCTGCATATAGGTTTCTCAGGAGGCGGGTCAGGTGGTCTGGTATTCCCATCTGTTTCAGAATTTTCCACAGTTTATTGTGATCCACACAGTTAAAGGCTTTGGCATAGTCAATAAAGCAGAAATAGATGTTTTTCTGGAACTCTCTTGCTTTTTCGATGATCGAGTGGATGTTGGCAATTTGATCTCTGGTTCCTCTGCCTTTTCTAAAACCAGCTTGACCATCAGGAAGTTCACGGTTCACGTATTGCTGAAGCCTGGCTTGGAGAATTTTGAGCGTTACTTTACTAACATATGAGATGAGTGCAATTGTGCAGTAGTTTGAGCATTCTTTGGCATTGCCTTTCTTTGGGATTGGAATGAAAACTGACCTTTTCCAGTCCTGAGGCCACTGCTGAGTTTTCCAAATTTGCTGGCATATTGAGTGTAGCACTTTCACAGCATCATCTTTCAGGATTTGAAACAGCTCCACTGGAATTCCATCACCTCTACTAGCTTTGTTTGTAGTGATATTTTCCAAGGCCCACTTGACTTCACATTCCAGGATGTCTGGCTCTAGATTAGTGATCACATCATCATGATTATCTGGGTCGTGAAGATATTTTTTGTACAGTTCTTCTGTGTATTCTTGTTGTGCAGAAGTTTTTATTTTTAATTAGGTTCCATTTGTTTAATTTTGCTTTTATTTCCAGTATTCTGGGAGGTGGGTCATAGAGAATCCTGCTGTGATTTATGTTGGAGAGTGTTTTGCCTATGTTCTCCTGTAGGAGTTTTTATAGTTTCTGGTCTTACGTTTCAATCTTTAATCCATTTTGAGTTTATTTTTGTGTATGGTGTTAGAAAGTATTCTAGTTTCATTCTTTTGCAAGTGGTTAAGCAGTTTTCCCAGCACCACTTGTTAAAGAGATTGTCTTTTCTCCATTGTATGTTCTTGCCTCTTTGTCAAAGATAAGGTGTCCATAGGTGCGTGGATTTATCTCTGGGCTTTCTATATATTTCTGTCTTTGTGCTAGTACCATACTGTCTTGATAACTCTGGCTTTGTAGTAGAGCCTGAAGTCAGGCAGGTTGATTCCTCCAGTTCCATTCTTCTTTCTCAAGATTGCTTTGGCTATTCGAGGTTTTTTGTATTTCCATACAAATTGTGAAATTATTTGTTCTAGCTCTGTGAAAAATACTGTTGGTAGCTTGATAGGGATTGCATTGAATCTATAGATTGCTTTGGGTAGTATGCTCATTTTCCCTATATTGATTCTTCCAATCCATGAACACAGTCTATTTTTCCATCTATTAGTGTCCTCTTTGATTTCTTTCACCAGTGTTTTATAGTTTCCTATATATAGGTCTTTAGTTTCTTTAGGTAGGTATATTCCTAAGTATTTTATTCTTTTCATTGCAATGGTGAATGGAATTGTTTCCTTAATTTCTCTTTCTATTTTCACATTAATAGTGTATAGGAATGCAAGGGATTTCTGTGTGTTAATTTTATATCCTGCAACTTTACTATATTCATTGATTAACTGTAGTAATTTTCTGGTGGAGTCTTTAGTGTTTTCTATGTATAGAATCATGTCATCTGCAAACAGTGAGAATTTTACTTCTTCTTTTCCAATCTGGATTCCTTTTATTTCTTTTTCTGCTCTGATTGCTGTGGCCAAAACTTCCAAAACTATGTTGAACAGTAGTGGTGAGAGGCAGCACCCTTGTCTTGTTCCTGACTTTAGGGGAAATGCTTTCAATTTTTCACCATTGAGGATAATGTTTGCTGTGGGTTTGTCATATATAGCTTTTATTATGTTGAGACATATTCCTTCTATTCCTGCTTTCTGGAGATTTTTTTAATAATAAATGGATGTTGAATTTTTTCAAAGGTTTCTCTGCATCTATTGAGATAATCATATGGCTTTTATTTTTCAATTTGTTAATGTGGTGAATTACATTGATTGATTTGCAGATATTGAAGAATCCTTGCATCCCTGGGATAAAGCCCACTTGGTCATGGTGTATGATCTTTTTAATGTTGTTGGATTCTGATTGCTAGAATTTTATTAAGGATTTTTGCATCTATGTTCATCAGTGATATTGGCCTGTAGTTTTCTTTTTTTGTGACATCTTTGTCAGGTTTTGGTATTAGGGTGATGGTGGTCTCATAGAATGAGTTTTGAAGTTTACCTTCCTCTGCAATTTTCTGGAAGAGTTTGAGTATAATAGGTGTTAACCCTTCTCTAAATTTTTGGTAGAATTCAGCTGTGAAGCCATCTGGACCTGGGCTTTTGTTTGCTGGAAGATTTCTGATTACAATTTCAATTTCCGTGCTTGTGATGGGTCTGTTAAGATTTTCTATTTCCTCCTGGTTCAGTTTTGGAAAATTGTACTTTTCTAAGAATTTGTCCATTTCTTCCACATTGTCCATTTTATTGTTATATAATTGCTGATAGTAGTCTCTTATGATCCTTTGTATTTCTGTGTTGTCTGTTGTGATCTCTCCATTTTCATTTCTAATTTTGTTTATTTGATTTTTCTCCCTTTGTTTCTTGATGAGTCTGGCTAATGGTTTGTCAATTTTATTTATCCTCTCAAAGAACTCGCTTTTGGCTTTGTTAATTTTTGCTATAGTCTCTTTTTTTTCTTTTGCATTTATTTCTGCCTTAATTTTTTAGTTTTCTTTCCTTCTACTAACCCTGGGGTTCTTCATTTCTTCCTTTTCTAGTATTTTTAGGTGTTGAGTTAGGTTATTTATGTGACTTTTTCTTTATTCTTGAGGTATGCCTGTATTGCTATGAACCTTCCCCTTAGCACTGCTTTTACAGTGTCCAAGAGGTTTTGGGTTGTTGTGTTTTCATTTTCATTTGTTTCTATGCATATTTTGATTTCTTTTTTGATTTCTTCTGTGATTTTTTGGTTATTCAGCAGCATGTTGTTCAGCCTCCATATGTTGGAATTTTTAATAGTTTTTCTCCTGTAATTGAGATCTAATCTTACTGCATTATGGTCAGAAAAGATACTTGGAGTGATTTCAGTTTTTTTGAATTTACCAAGGCTAGAATTTATCCATGGCCCAGGATGTGATCTATCCTGGAGAAGGTTCCGTGTGCACTTGAGAAAAAGGTGAAATCCATTGTTTTGGGGTGAAATGTCCTATAGATATCAATTAGGTCTAACTCGTCGATGGTATCATTTAAAATTTGTGTTTCCTTGTTGATTTTCTGTTTAGTTGATCTATCCATAGGTGTGAGTGGGGTATTAAAGTCTCCCACTATTATTGTGTTATTGTTAATTTCCCCTTTCATACTTGTTAGTGTTTGTCTTACATATTGTGGTGCTCCTATGTTGGGTGCATATATATGTGTAATTGTTATATCTTCTTCTTGGATTGGTCCTTTGATCATTATGTAGTGTCCTTCTTTGTCTCTTTTCACAGCCTTTTTTTTTAAAAGTCTATTTTATCTGATATGAGTATTGGTACTCTTGCTTTCCTTTGGTCTCTATTTGCATGGAATATCTTTTTCCAGCCCTTCACTTTCAGTCTGTATGTGTCCCTTATTTTGAGGTGAGTCTCTTGTAGACAACATATATAGGGGTCTTGTTTTTGTATCCGTGCAGCCAGTCTTTGTCTTTTGGTTGGGGCATTCAATCCATTTACGTTTAAGGTAATTATTGATAAGTATGATCCCTTTGCCATTTACTTTATTGTTTTTGGTTTGAGTTTATATGCCCTTTTTGTGTTTCCTGTCTAGAGAATATCCTTTAGCATTTGTTGGAGAGCTGGTTTGGTGGTGCTGAATTCTGTCAGCTTTTGCTTGTCTGTGAAGCTTTTGATTTCTCCTTCATATTTGAATGAGATCCTTGCTGGGTACAGTAATCTGGGCTGTAGGTTATTTTCTTCCATCACTTTAAATATGTCCTGCCATTCCCTCCTGGCCTGAAGAGTTTCTATTGAAAGATCAGCTGTTATCCTTATGGGAATCCCCTTGTGTGTATTTGTTGTCTTTCCTTTGCTGCTTTTAATATTTGTTCTTTGTGTTTGATCTTTGTTAATTTGATTAATATGTGTCTTGGGGTGTTTCATGTTGGGTTTATTGTTTGGGACTCTCTGGGTTTCATGGACTTGAGTGATTATTTCCTTCCCCATTTTAGGGAAGTTTTCAACTATTATCTCCTCAAGTATTTTCTCATGGTCTTTCTTTCTGTCTTCTTCTTCTGGGACTGCTATGATTCGAATGTTGGGGCGTTTAACATTGTCCCAGAGGTCTCTGAGATTGTCCTCATTTCTTTTAATTCATTTTTCTTTTTTCCTCTCTGATTCATTTATTTCTACTATTCTGTCTTCTACTTGACTAATCCTATCTTCTGCCTCCATTATTACTATTTCTTCCCTCTGGAGTGTTTTTGATGTCATTTATTGCATTATTCATTATATATTGACTCTTTTTTATTTCTTCTAGGTCCTTGTTAAACCTTTCTTGCATCTTCTCAATCCTTGTCTCCAGGCTGTTTATGTGTGATTCCATTTTGTTTTCAAGATTTTGGATCATTTTCACTATCATTATTTGGAATTCTTTATCAGGCTATCTCTTCCTCTTTTGTTTGGTTTGGTGGGCATTTATCCTGTTCCTTTACCTGCTGGGTATTCCTCTGTCTTTTCATCTTGTTTATATTGCTGTGTTTGGGGTGGCCTTTCTGGAGTTCTCTTTATTGTGAAGTTTCTTCACTGTGGATGGGATTCTACAGGTGGCTTGTCAAGGTTTCCTGGTTAGGGAAGCTTGTGTTGGTGTTTTGGTGGTTGGAGCTGGATTTCTTCTCTCTGGAGTGCAATGAAGTGTCCAGTAATGAGTTATGAGATGTCATTGGGTTTGGAGTGACTTTGGGAAGCCTGTATATTGAAGCTCAGGGCTATGTTCCTGTGTTGCTGGAGAATTTGCGTGGTATGTCTTGCTCTGGAACTTGTTGGCCCTTGGGTGGTGCTTGGTTTCAGTGTGGGTATGGAGGCGTTTGATGAGCTCCTGTCGATTAATGTTACCTGGAGTCAGGAATTCTCTGGTGTTCTCAGGATTTGGACTTAAGCCTCCTGCTTCTGGTTTTCAGTCTTATTTTTACAGTAGCCTCAAGACTTCACCATCTATATAGCACCATTGATAAAACATCTAGGTTAAAGATGAAAAGTTTCTCCACAGTGAGGGATACCCAGAGAGGTTCACAGAGTTACATGGAGAAGAGAAGAGGGAGGAGGGAGATACAGGTGACCAGCATAAGATGAGGTGGAATCAAAAGAGGAGAGAGCAAGCTAGCCAGTTTTCACTTCCTTATGTGTGCTCCACAGTCTGGACTGCTCAAGAGTTGTTCATGGAGTTACACAGAGAAGAGAAGAGGGAGGAAGGAGACAGAGGTGGCCAGGAGATAAAGGGGGGAATCAAAAGGAGAGAGACAGATCCAGCCAGTAATCAGTTCTCTAAGTGTTCTGCACCATCTGGAACACATAAAGAGATTCACAGAGTTGGGTAGAGAAGAGAAGGGGCAGGTAGGAGATAGAGGCGACCTGGTCGAGAAAAAGGAGAGTCCAAAAGAGGAGAGAGCAGTAAAGCCAGTAATCTCACTCCCAAGTAAAAATGGGTACTGAAGATTGGGTTCTTAAAGGTACAAAATTGATAACAAATACCAAAAAGCAAAGATTAAAAATCTAGAGTAGAGGTTGGATTTTCAAAAATACAATATGAAAGAAAAAAAAACAAGGTCACAAAAATTATAATATACATATATATATATATATGAAGTTTGCTTGAAAAATAGGGTCTCTTTTTTTGGGAAAGTGATAGTAGGTTATAAAAATGAAAATTAAAGGAGTAATAGAGAACTTAAAAATAGAAAAAATTAAAAAAAATTAAAGAATGATAGAAAAAATAGTAAAAATATATCTAGGACTTTCTCTGGTGTTATTGTGGGCAGTGTGGGGTCAGTTCATTTTCAGATAGTTCCTTGATGCGGCTTATATTTCTTGAGATCTGTAGGCCCCTTCCTATGTAGTCGGTACTAACTACAGGGTTTTAATCTATTGTTCCTGTCACTTCCAAGGAGGTTTCCTCTGTTTTAGCTTCTTCTGTTTGCTGGTCTCTTCAGTGTCTAATTTCTGCCCTGACACAAGAGGGCAGTGGTGGAACTTTTTTAGGCTCACTTGTTCAGTCCTGCTGTGGGGAGGGAGGGACGCTGCAGACAAATAACACTGGCATGTGCTTGCAGTGTCTTGGCCACACTGGGTTTGACCTCGCTCACGGCGTGTGTGCTCTCCCTGTCTACACTGCTTGAGCTGTAGGTTGCTTTGCTGGGAACAGTCTGTGGCCAGCCCTGGGTTGTATGCAGCTTCCAGGTCTAAGTCACTCAGGTTCAGGTACTCGGGTACTCCTCAAAGGCGCAGACTCTGTTGGGCCTGTGTTTTGTGCCCTTCCCAGGTCTGAGCAGCTCAGATGACCAAGTGTTTGACAAGTGCGGTCACTGTGACTTATTGCCTCCCCCATCCCTGCCACTAGGTTTTCTGGTTGTACAACTGGCGCACCTTCTCAGGTGGATGTTCACTGTCCAGAATCCCAAGAAATCTTGGTTAGCAATGAAGCCTGCTTGCAACTTGGTAGATAATGCCTCTCTGGGGCTGCGATTGCCCCCTTCTGGCTCTGCTTGTCCTTGCCTGCCTGTCACCGGGAGGGGATGGGCCGGTCTGCAGCCGGCTAGCTCTGCTTGGTTCTTTGTTCTCTGAGCAGGCCTGGTGGTGTCTTAGGTTAGGGCTTTTTGTGTGGTAGCTATCCCACAGTCTGGTTTGCTCTCCCAAGTTAGTTCCCTCAGCTTGTCCTCAGGGCGTTCAGTCCTGGTCCTTACTCTAAGCAATGCAGCCCGCGCCTCCCTGCTCAGCCCCGGCTTGCTAGTGGAGGATGCATGTGTCTGCACTGCTTCTCCACTGAGGGAATTACCTTTGAGCATGTAACCTGTGGGGTTTAATTATCTATTTATTTTTCCTGCTGGTTATGTTGCCCTCATAAGGAAAGTCCTAGATAGCATATTGAAAAGCAGAAACATTACTTTGCCATTACTTTGTGGTTCCAAGGCTCACCACAGACTTGCCAGTGAGAGTATTTCCTGGCGTTTGGAAACTTCTCTCTTTTTTAAGGCTCCCTTCCCGGGGTGGAAGGGACAATTGCACTCCTCTCACACACTAGTAAAATAATGCTTAAAATTCTCCAAGCCAGGCTTCAGCAATACGTGAACCGTGAACTTCCAGATGTTCAAGCTGGTTTTAGAAAAGGCAGAGGAACCAGAGATCAAATTGCCAACATCCACTCGATCATGGAAAAAGTAAGAGAGTTCCAGAAAAACGTCTATTTCTGCTTTATTGACTATGCCAAAGCCTTTGACTGTGTGGATTACAATAAACTGGAAAATTCTTCAAGAAATGGAAATACCAGACCACCTGACCTGCCTCTTGAGAAACCTATATGCAGGACAGGAAGCAACAGTTAGAACTGGACATGGAACAACAGACTGGTTCCAAATAGGAAAAGGAGTACGTCGAGGCTGTATATTGTCACCCTGCTTATTTAACTTACATGCAGAGTACATCATGTGAAACGCTGGGCTGGAAGAAGCACAAGCTGGAATCAAGATTGCCAGGAGAAATATCAATAACCTCAGATATGCAGATGACACTACCCTTATGGCAGAAAGGGAAGAGGAGCTAAAAAGCCTCTTGATGAAAGTGAAAGAGGAGAGTGAAAAAGTTGGCTTAAAGCTCAACATTCAGAAAACGAAGATCATAGCATCTGGTCCCGTCACTTCATGGGAAATAGATGGGGAAACAGTGGAAGCAGTGTCAGACTTTGTTTTTCTGGTGATTGCAGCCATGAAATTAAAAGATGCTTACTCCTTGGAAGGAAAGTTATGACCAACCTAGATAGCATATTCAAAAGCAGAGACATTACTTTGCCAACAAAGGTCCATCTAGTGAAGGCTATGGTTTTTCCAGTAGTCATGCATGGATGTGAGAGCTGGACTGTTAAGAAAGCTGAGCACCAAAGAATTGATGCTTTTGAGCTGTGGTGTTGGAGAAGACTCTTGAGAGTCCCTTGGACTGCAAGGAGATCCAACCAGTCCATTCTAAAGGAGATCAGTCCTGGGTTTTCATTGGAAGGTCTGATGGTAAAGCTGAAACTCCAGTACTTTGGCCACCTCATGCCAAGAGTTGACTCATTGGAAAAGACTCTGATGCTGGGAGGGGTTAGGGGCAGGAGGAGAAGAGGACGGCAGAGGATGAGATGGCTGGATGGCATCACCGAGTCGATGGATGTGAGTTTGAGTGAACTCCTATAGTTGGTGATGGACAGGGAGGCCTGGGGTGCTGCAGTTCATGGGGTTGCAGAGTGGATACGACTGAGCTACTGAACTGAACTGCACTGAACTCATGGGACTGAGATCCGTCCCTACCTCTTTTGCCTCTCTTTTTATCTTTTATATTTTTCCTACCTCCTTTCGAAGACAATGGGCTACTTTTCTGGGTGCCTGATGTCCTCTGCCAGCATTCAGTTGTTTTGTAGAATTTACTCAGTGTTCAAATGTTCTTTTGATGAATTTGTGGGGAATAAAGTGGTCTCCCCATCCTATTCCTCCGCTGTCTTAGGACTGTCTCCTAAATGAATTTTTGATGATGATTTTCATTCCCTTTTTTTGCCTTTCAGATAGTCCATTTTGTTATCTACTGTGATTTTTAGTCTTTTTTTCTATTAGAGTGTTTGCATTTTCTTATTAATTTGTAAGCATTCTTTATTCTAGATAGCAGTGCTTTGTTTCACATATATTGCAAATACCTTCTGTCCCATGAATCTTGAATAATGTAAATTAGACATTCAAAATATGTAAATTTCTATCGTCATTTTTGTTAATTTCTTTTCTAATGTTTTTGTTCTAGTAATCCTATAGTCTTAACGTTTCCCATACCCTGACGTCTTTAGAATTCATATTGGAATATGGTTTTCCACACCATATATTTAGTAGTTTATTGATTTGTGATGCAGTTTCTCTCACATTTTTAAGCTGCCATGTGTATATGGATTTATTTCTGGACTTCCTATTATTTTCATGTGTTCAGGTATTATAGTTTCATAATTTTACTCATTATTTGCTAGTGTGACCTACTTATTTATTCTTTTTGTAAGTATGAACTCTAATGTACCTCTTCTCTAGTAATATTTAAGGATCATTTTATTAGTTTTACTGAAAAATTCTATTAGAAGGCATATTGGAACATTATCTACTTTATGAATTGATTTGGGAATAATTGTGATCTACTATTTAAGAATTTGGAATAAGGTTTTATAATTTTCTTAAAATGGTGGCTCAGACGGTAAAGCGTCTGCCTGCCATGTGGGAGACCCGGGTTTGATCCCTGGGTTAAGAAGATACCCTGGAGAAGGAAATGGCAACCCATTCCAGTACTCTTGCCTGGAAAATTCCATGGATGGAGGAGCCTGGTAAGCTACAATCCATGGGGTTGCAAAGAGTCGGACATGACTTCACTTTCACTTTACTTTTATTATGTTTATTACAGCTATTCATATTATTGTAAAAATATTGTTTTATACAAAAAACATTTAAATTATATTTTAATTAATCATTTACAGACATTAGCAGTGTTACTGAATTATCTTGAACTTCTTTTCAACAATTTTTCCCAAATGTCTTATTAGTTCTAAAAATGTGTATATTTTCTATTTATACAATTACAGTGTCAGGAGGAAAGCTGTCTCTTTTTTTTCTTTTGGTATAATTCTCATACCATACATTTAATCCATTTATAGTGTACAGGCCAATACTTTTTAGTTTTTGCAGGGTTTTACAACTATTACCAAAATTACTTTTAGAACATTTTCATCAACTCCAGAAGAAGCCCTATAACTTTTAATAATCATTCCTCATTTATCTTTAGCTTTGCAGCCCAAGATCACCACCTATGGGCTTTCTCACTGTATAGATTTATCTGTTTTAAACATTTCACATTAATGAAATGAATTTTAATGAATTATAAGATCTTTTGTGACTGACTTCCTCCACTTAGAATAATGTTTTCATAGAGTTTATCCATGTTGTTGTATGTATCAGTACTTTATTATTTTTATAGTTGAATATACTCTATTATATAGATAATCTATATTCTATTTATGTGAATTAGATGGAGATTTGTACTATAAACATGTGTGTTCAAGATTTTGTATATACATATATTTTTATTTCTCATAGGTATATTCCAAGGAGTGAGGTATACATACAAGGTCAAGTGATAATTCTGTTTTTAAGCTTCTGAGGAACGGTCAGACAGTTTTCAAAAGCAGCTGTATTATTTTATATTCTGAACAGCACTGTCTGAGGGTTCTGATTTCTCTTTGTCCTTGGCAACACTAGGGGCTTCCCTGGTGGCTCAGATGGTTAAGTGTCTGCCTGCAATGCGGGAGACCCGGGTTCGATTCCTGGGTCGGGAAGATCCCCTGGAGAAGGAAATGGCAATCCACTCCAGCACTCTTGCCTGGAAAATCTCATGGACGGAGGAGCCTGATAGGTTACAGTTCATGGGGTCGCAGAGTTGGACACGACTGAGCGACTTCACTTCACTTTGGCAACACTTACTGTTGTCTTTTTGATCTTTAGCCATCTTTGTGGATGTGAGTGGCCTCATTGTGATTTTTATTTTCATTTCCCTGAAGGTGAATAATTTTGGTCAACTTTTTATGTTATTGGCCGTTTGCATATCTCTGAAGAAATGTGTAATTTCTTTTGTGCATATTCTAGATACAAGTCTCTTTTTATTTATATAATTTCAAACTATTTTTTTTAGTTCTCTGAGTTGTTTCTTACATCCTTAACGGTATTATTTGAACACAAAGTGTAAAACTTTTATATTTAATTTATCTACTTTTTCTTTTGTTGTCCATGCTTTTGGGCATTCTCAGATGCATCTCAGATGTGCATCTGAGAAATCATTGCTTGATCCAAGATCATGAAAATGATCCTTACATTTTCTTCTAAGAGTTTTATTTCTTACATTTAGTTCTTTAATCTATTTTGAGTTAATTTTTAAATATGATGTTTGATAGGAATCCACTTACATTCTTTTGCATGTGTTATTCCATTGTCCCAGTTCCATTTGATTAAAAAAGGCAATAAAAGGAAATAACACTGAATTTATCCTAGCATATTTATTGAAAATCAATTGACTGTAAATATAAAGGTTTATTTCTGGATCTCAGTTCTGTTTCTTTGATCTATGCATTTGTTATGCCTATATCACACTATATTGATTATTGTAGATTTGTAATAAATTTTGCAATTAGGATTTGTGTGTCCTCAATATTTAGTCTTCTTTTTCAAGGTTAGCTTTTCTCTATCATTTACATTTCTATATGAGTTTTAGAATCAGCTTTTCCATTTCTTCTGAAATAAAAGCAAGCTGATATTGTTTTGATAGACATTCTGTTGAATCAGATCAATGTGGTGAGTGTTACCATCTTAACAGTATTGTAACTCCAATTCATAAATAGATGTTTCATTTATTTAGAACCTACTTTAATTTCTTTCAGTAATGTGTGATAGTTTTCAGATTATAACTTTGCACTTCTTTGGGTACATACCTTTTAAATGATTTAATTATTTTTTCTGTTATTCTAAATGGAATTGTTTCTTTTTTTTTTTTAAGATTTAAAATGTTTTATTTTTATTTTTATTTTTTTTTAATTTTAAAATCTTTAATTCTTACATGCGTTCCCAAACATGAACCCCCCTCCTACCTCCCTCCCCATAACATCTCTCTGGGTCATCCCCATGCACCAGCTCCAAGCATGCTGTATCCTGCATCAGACATAGACTGGCGATTCAATTCTTACATGATAGTATACATGTTAGAATGTCATTCTCCCAAATCATCCCACCCTCTTCCTCTCCCTCTGAGTCCAAAAGTCCATTATACACATCTGTGTCTCTTTCCCTGTCTTGCATACAGGGTCGTCATTGCCATCTTCCTGAATTCCATATATATGTGTTAGTATACTGTATTGGTGTTTTTCTTTCTGGCTTACTTCACTCTGTATAATCGGCTCCAGTTTCATCCATCTCATCAGAACTCCTTTTTCTACAGTTCATTCCTAATGTTATGTATACAATTAATTTTTGTATATTAGTCTTATATCTTGCAAACTATCTAAACAGATTGTTTCTGTAGGATTTTCTGTGTGTAAGATCATGTCATCTGTAAGTAGAACTCATATTCTTCCTTTCTAATTTGTATTTCTTTTATTTTCTTTTATTGCCTGTCATCCTAGCTAGAATCTCTAGTATGAAGTTAAATAGAAAAAAAGAGAGAGTGGAAATCTATATCTTCTTCCTGATCTCAGGAGGAAAGGATTTGCTCTTAGGTGTGGTATTAGCAATGAGCTTGTTGTTGATATACCTTATCAGTTAAGAAAATTCCCTTCTTTTCCTAGTGTATTGAATTTTTTTTAGTCATAAAACTGTGTTGGGTTAGGCAAATAAATGCTTTTTATGTATCTATTGAAATGGTTAGGTGGTATTTGTCTTTCATTTTATTGGTGTGGCATATTACCTTGTTTTTTGGATATTAGACCAACCTTATGCTGCTGGGGTATCTTTATTTTTATCTGACATAAGTGTAATATTTTTATTTGACCTTAAGTGAAAATGATAGCCTTAAAGAATGAGTTCAGAAGTGTTCCCTGGCTTACATTTTTGGAATAATTTGATCAGAATTAGTATGAAATCTTTTAAAATGTTTGGTAGAATTCACCAGTGAAACCATCTGGTCTGGGAATTTTCTATGTTGGGAGATTTTAATAGCTGATTAAGTTCACTTATCATGGGTTGAGATTTTCTATTTATTCTTGAGTCAGTTTAGGTATTTTGTATGTTTCAGAATTTGTACTTTTCATCTTGGTTATCTAATTTGTTGGACGATTGTTTATAGTATTCTCTAGTCATCTTTTAAATTTCTGTATGGTTAGTAGTACTGTCTTTACAAGTCACTTACATTCTTTCTCTTAATTCTGTTGCTGTCTTCGAAAGAGCTTTAGAGTTAGTTGAATATATTGTATGCCTTGATAAGTATTTAAACAATAATCTTGATTATTTCATTCCTTCCTTCTCCTTTTGGATCACTCTGCTATACTTTTCTGTTTCCCTAAGCTATAAAGTTGCATTGTTGGTTTTAGATAGGTAACCTTTTTTAGTATAGGCATTTACAGCTTTAAGTTTCCTTCTGACCTTTGTTACATCCTGTGAGTTTTGGCATGTTATGTTTTTGTTTGCATTTGTATCTGGATATTTTTGGATTTTCCTGTGGTTTCTCCTTTGATCGATTGTGTCTTCAAGAGTGTATTGTTTAATTTCCATGTGTTTTGAATTTTTCAGTTTTCCTTCTGTTAATTCAGTTTTAGCTCTATCTACTGTGCTCAGAGAAGATGCTTTGTATAATTTTAATGTTTTCAAATTTATTGAGAGATGTTTTATGACTTGACATATGGTCTGATATGTTGAATGTCCCATTTGTAATTAAGAAAAATGTGTATTCTGCTGTTTGGGGGTAGAGTGAACCATATACATCTGTTAAATATACTTGGTTCATAGTGTTTTAAGGGTCTTTTTATCCTTAATGCTCAGCTATCTAGATGTTCTACCATTATTTAAAGTGGACTGTTGAGTTACCCAACTATTAATATAAAACTCTTTATTCTTTCAGTTGTGTCCTTTGTATAATTTAGGGCTTTGGTTTTGGTGCGTGTATGTTTATAGTGGTTACATCTTGATGAATTGACTTGACTCATTGATTAATATATAATGCCCTCTTTGGCCTTTGTAACTGTTTTTGACTTAGTCTTTTTTGTCCAGTATTCTTATGTTCATCCTAGTTCTGTTTTGGTTATTATTTTCATGAAATACTTTTTCTCATTCTTCCATTTTCCTTTTTTTGTGTCTTTGTATCTGATAGTCTGTTCTAAAAACATATGGTTGTATAATATTTTCTTTATTCTACTTCTGCCTGTTGATAGAATTTAATCTGTGTGCACTTAAAGTAGTTACTAGTAAATAAAGATTAACTTCTGCCACTTTATTGCCTGTTGGCTGTATGTCTTCTAGATTTGTTTTCCCCTCATTTTCTGTATTACTGCCTTCCTTTGTGTTTAGTTGATTTTTTTGTAGTGGCACATTTTTATTCCCTTCTCATTTTTGGGTATATGTTCTTTTGATTTTTTTTTGTGGTAATCATCAATATTATATTTATCATCCTAAACTTATAACAATATAATTTGAATTGATACTAACTTATCTTCAGTAACATAGAAAACTCTTCTGCTTTGTTGCTTTTTCACTCTGTTTCAAGTTATTTTTGTCACCAGATACATCTTTATAAAACGTGTGCTCTGCAATGTAGATTTATAACTTTTTATTTTTGGCTCTGAAGTTATATACAGAATAAAAATCAGAGTTAAAACCAGCTATACAACAGTACTGTATTTTATATTTGCCCATGTATTTACCTTTATTGGAGCCTTTATATTTTCAGATGGTTTTGAGTTACCATTTTACATTCTATCTGAGGTATTTCCATTAGCATTTCTTATTAGAGTTCTTAATGAACTCCCTCAGCTTTTGTTTATCTGTGAATGTCTTAATTATGCTCTGATTTTAAAGGACACTTTTGCTGGGTATAGAATTCAACATTGACATTTTTTCTTTCAAAACTTTAAATATATCATTTAAATATATATCATTGCCTTCTGACTTCCATGATTTCTGATGAGAAATCAGG
Source organism: Capra hircus (assembly GCF_001704415.2). Taxonomy (NCBI): domain Eukaryota; kingdom Metazoa; phylum Chordata; class Mammalia; order Artiodactyla; family Bovidae; genus Capra; species Capra hircus. The sequence continues at coordinate 26,997,313 of NC_030815.1, read as the reverse complement.
TGTTACTCTCATTAATGAGCCCTTGTGACTAGACACTCTCCTATATTACTTTCATGATTCTCTTTTTGTTTTTGGCTGATTTTACAAAGTTTAATTGTAGTGTATCTTAGTGTGGGTCACTTTCTGTTGATCTTACTTGGAGTCTGTTGTGGCCTTTGGCTTTACAGATACATGTATTTTATCAGAATTGAGAAGTTTTTGGCCCTTATTTCTTCATGGTTGTTTCTGCCCCCCCCCCTTCTGTCTCTTGTTTCTTTGAGACTCCCATAATGTACATTTTTGTCTGTTAATAGTGTCCCACTGTTCTCTTAGGCTCTATTCAATTTTCTTCATTCTTCTTTCTGCTTCTCAGATTCAATAAATTCACTAGTTCTTTTAGTTTCCTCACATCGGTTGACCCCTCTGGTGAATTACTCAGTTCAGTTATTTTAATTTTTACCTCTAGAATTTGATTCATGTTTATAACCTCAGGCTATTTATTGATATTTGTTTGGCTTATATTAATACATTGTTTTTCTGGTTTCCTCAATTCTTTTACGTATTCTTCTTTAAGTATACTTGAGATAGTTTTAAAGTTTTGCCTTGTAGATCTGATATCTGAGTTTCCTCAGGAATTGTTTCTGTTAATTTTTATGTTTCTTTGAATATGCCATATTGTCCTGTTTCTTTGTATGCTTTGCAACATTTTCTTGTTGTTGATAGTTGGGCATTTGTGATAACAAATATATGATAATGCTGGAAATCAGATCCTACCCCTGCTTTAAATGCTGAAGGCTATGGTAGTGTTTTGTTTAGTGCTTCAGTTTACTTTTGTAAAGTGTTTATTCTTTACTGTATTCAGTCAGTGAAGTCTTTGTCCTTTAGCTTTTGTCTCCTACTCTTGTGACCGAATTTCACCTTGACTGCCAACAGCTAAAATGAAAAAAACGAAAAAAAATCACACACAGAGATTCAAAACAAGTTCCTTTCCCAGTCCTTGTAGATTGGCTCTCTAATAGAACATTCCTTTAATACTTATCCAGATTTGCAGTGAGCTCAGAGGTTATCCCAAATGAAGTGCCTCTGGATTTTGTGAATATGCATCTTTCACTGAAGATATGTGTGGACTTATAAACTCTCCCATATGAAAGGGTATTTTTGAATGTCTTAATCTCTCAAAGAATTTCCCACAACATTTAGTCCTGTGACTTAGGCATCCAATTGTATATTGTAACCAGTCATCTCTTGCCCTGTGCAAAGGCATTTGAGCCATGATGAGATGGTTGGATGGCATCACCAACTCGATGGATATGAGTTTGGGCAAGCTCTAGGAGATGGTGGTGGATAGGGGAGCCTGGCTTGCTGCAGTCCATGTGGTTGCAAAGAGTCAAACACAACTGAGTGACTGAACTGAACTGAACTCCACATTTCCAGTCTGTGTTCAGAGTCTGGTCAGAGATAATCCCTTTGCATCTTTCCTTCTGGTCACCACTAGACCAATTATAACAGACACATACAATAATTTGCTAGGAGAGTTTATTTCTGCTCTTTCCCAAACCAGAAAAGATCACCTACCGGGAACACTGGCTACTGCCACTATATGAATTATACTGTTTTAAGATTCTTGGATTTAAGATGGCTAATGTATCAATGCAAAGAAATAGAGGAAAACAACAGAATTGAAAAGACTAGAGATCTCTTCAAGAAAATTAGAGATACCAAGGGAAGATTTCATGCAAAGATGGGCTTGATAAAGGACAGAAATGGTATGGACCTAACAGAAGCAGAATATATTAAGAAGTGGTGGCAAGAATACACAGAAGAACTATACAAAAAAGATCTTCATGACCCAGATAATCCTGATGGTGTGATCACTCACCTTGAGCCAGACATCCTGGATTGTGAAGTCAAGTGGGCCTTAGAAAGCATCATTACGAACAAAGCTAGTGGAGGTGATGGAATTCCAGTGGAGCTGTTTCAAATCCTGAAAGATGATGCTGTGAAAGTGCTACACACAATATGCCAGCAAATTTGGAAAACTCAGCAGTGGCCACAGGACTGGAAAAGGTCAGTTTTCATTCCAATCCCAAAGAAAGGTAATGCCAAAGAATGCTCAAACTACCACACAGTTGCACTCATCTCACATGCTAGTAAACTATGCTCAAAATTCTCCAAGCCAGGCTTCAGCACTATGTGAACCATGAAATTCCAGAGTTTCAAGCTGGTTTTAGAAAAAGCAGAGGAACCAGAGATCAAATTGCCAACATCTGCTGGATCATGAAAAAAGCATGAGAGTTCCAGAAATACATCTATTTCTGCTTTATTGACTATGCCAAAGCCTTTGACTGTGTGGATCACAATAAACTGTGGAAAATTCTGAAAGAGATGATCATACGAGACCACCTGACCTGCCTCTTGAGAAATCTGTATGCAGGTCAGGAAGCAACAGTTAGAACTGGACATGGGTCAAGAGACTGGTTCCAAATAGGAAATGGAGTACATCAAGGCTATATATTGTCACCCCGCTTATTTAACTTATATGCAGAGTACATCATGAGAAACACTGGGCTGGAAGAAGCACAAGCTGGAACCAAGATTGCTGGAAGAAATATCAATCACCTCAGATATGCAGATGACACCACCCTTATGGCAGAAAGTGAACAGGAACTAAAAAGCCTCTTGATGAAAGTGAAAGAGGAGAGTGAAAAGGTTGGCTTAAAGCTCAACATTCAGAGAATCAAGGTCATGTCATCTGGTCCCATCACTTCATGGGAAATAGATGGGGAAACAGTGGAAGCAGTGTCAGACTTTATTTTTCGGGGCTCCCAAATCACTGCAGATGGTGATTGCAGCCATGAAATTAAAAGATGCTTACTCCTTGGAAGGAAAGTTATGACCAACCTAGGTAGCATATAGAAAAACAGAGATATTATTTTGCCAAGAAAGGTCTGTCTAGTCAAGGCTATGGTTTTTCCAGTGGTCATATATGCATATGAGAGTTGGACTGTGAAGAAAGCTGAGCACTGAAGAATTGATGCTTTTGAACTGTGATGTTGGAGAAGACTCTTGAGAGTCCCTTGGACTGCAAGGGGATCCAACCCGTCCATTCTGAAGATCAGTCCTGGGTGTTCATTAGAAGGACTGATGGTAAAGCTGAACCTCCAATACTTTGGCTACCTCATGTGAAGAGTTGACTCATTGGAAAAGACTCTGATGCTGGGAGGGATTGAGGGCAGGAGGAGAAGGGGACGACAGAGGATGAGATGGCTGGATGGCATCACCGACTCAATGGACATGAGTTTGAGGAAACTCCGGGAGTTGGTGATGGACAGGGATTCCAGGCGTGCTGTGATTCATGGGGTTGAAGAGAGTCGGACATGAGTGAACGACTGAACTGAACTGAACTGAGTGTACTGAGAATAAGCTGTGGAAGGCCTTATAAAAAATTCAAGAGTATTTTATCCTTTTTTTAAGTTGCCTTTTTCTTGGTTCAATATTTTCTTTATTGTAAAATTTTGAGTTTTCCAACATTGGTTCTGGACAGTTTCTGCTATTTTTTTCCCAGGCAAGAATGCTCGGAGCTACCTACTCTGCATTATGCTAGTGTCACTCATTGCCTTCATTTATAAATGGATGAGTATTTTTACTGGATATAGTATTCTGTGTTGGCAATAGATATAGTGTTCCAGATACTGTATCCAGATATGGTATTCTAGATATATAGTATTACTGGATATAGTATTCTGTGTTGGCAGTGTTTTTCTTTGATTTTTAATATGTTATCTCTGTTTATAGTCTCCATTATTTCTGAAGAAAAGTCAGTTGCCAATCTTACTGAAGTGTATTGGAAACAATGAGTCATTTTCTCTTTTGGTTTCTAACAGTATCTCCTTGACTTTGGCTTTTAGCATTTTGACCATGATGTGTCTATTCGTGATCATCTCTGTTTATATATAGTACTTAGAGAGTTTGTAGTGTTTCTTGGATATATAGATTAATGTTTTTCATCATTGTTTGGTAGTTTTCAACCATTATTTCTTTGAGTATTTTTTCTGTTCCTTATTCTATTGCCTCTCCTTCTGGTAGTCCCATTATGCTTATAATGGTGCATTTAATGGTGTCCAATATTTCTCTGTGTCTATTAATTTTTTTGATGTATCTTCAAATTTTTTGTCCTTATTCCTACCATTTCATATTAAAAGTTGAGCTCTTCTAGTAAGGTTTTTTTTTTTTTTTTTTTTCATTTTAGTCACTGTGCTTTTTAGTACCAGATCTTCCATTTGAATGTTTCAAAATATTTTATATACTTTTTTGGTATTTGCTATTGGATAAGACTGCCATTTTACCTTTTTGAAAAAGATATGGTACTTTTAAAAGCATGATTTTCTTTTGTTTTTTGAGTATACTTATAATGTCTCTTGAAATCTATTTAAAGTCTGGTATCTGAATTTTCTCATGGACAGTATCCGTTGCCTGGTTTCTTTCCTTTTTATGAATGATGCTTGTCTCTTTCTTGCATGTCATAATTTTTTTGGTTGAAAAATGTATATTTAAAATTATATTCTGTAAAGTTAGCACCATCACAAATGAAAAGCTATCTATGTCTTTTACCTTCAATATACAACTACTAAAACATCCACAGCACAACAAAGATTTCTGTGTTCAGTACATCAGGATGCTGGAGAATTCCGCACATCTGTGCACTAAAGGTGGTTGGATTGGAAAATATGGAGGATGCAGAACCAAGGGAACAGTGGAGGCGCGCTTGCAGTCCTGGTCTATCAACACCAGCAGCTGTACCCACAGTCTCAGAGAATCTGACAGTGGCAGGGGAGGTGATGCACATGATTCTATCCTCCTGGCCTCAGTGGTGCCTACAGCCACAAGAAACTGGGCAGCAGTGATAGTGAGGCCTTACTCTTGCCCTTCACTTGCACATCTGCAGCAGTGCAGCTTATGACCCGAATGCTACAGAGGTACCCGCAGAAAATTACAGCACTGGCCACCACAGAGGCACCTACAGGAAAGTTATGACACCGAATACCATGGAGGCATCTGCAGGACCCTGCCTCCTCCTGCCTCTTCCCTCATGGTTGTGCAGCTTGCAATTCAGGATCCCAGGTATGAGGGGATAGCCCACCATCCCAGTGCCCCAGGCAGTGGCAACTATGACGCTTGTGGAAGCAGGGCAGCAATGACCCTGTAGACACAAGAAACAATAATGAAGGCACAGGGCCACATAGAGGCAGAGGAGCATGGAAAATGCAGACTCTCAGATATACCCAGAGGTAGCTCAAGTAAGAGAAACCTAAAACTTGTACTATATCACCACCTACTGGAAGTTAAAAGAAAGACCTCTAATTTCTGACCTGTTGAATTGTTAGAATAAAGCAGAAGGGTGTTCCCTATGTCTATGTGTCATCAGAGGAAAAACTTATCAAGCATCATGAAAAACCACAGTAACACTTTATCACAAAAAGAAAATGACAGTTCCCCAGAAGCTAAGCTTAAAAGTCACGGAGCATTGCAATCTGATTGATAGAGAATTCAAAATAGCTGTCATGAAGAAACTCAACTAGTTAACATGAAAACTCCAAAAGGTAGTTCGTTGAGCTCAGGAATAAAGTTAATGAACAGAAGGAATACTTTACCAAAGATTTTTAAAACTGAAAAAGAAACAAATTATAGAACTTAGGAACTCAGTAAATGATATGAAGAATGCATTATAAAGTGCTGGATACCGAGCAGATCATAGTGAAGAGATAATTAGTGAGCTCAAAGATGCAAACTAAGAAATGATATAGTAGAAGAAGAAAAAGGATTGAGATATGAAAAATGAGAAAATTCTACAATAGTTATTCAACTGTTTTAAGAGGGCAACATTAGGGTAATGGGTATACCAGAAGGAGAAAAGAAGGAGAAGGGCATAGAAAATTTATCTGTGATAGCTGAGAGCCTCCCAAACATGGGGAAAGAACTGGGTATGCAAGTCCAGGAGGCTAAGAGAATAATTACCTCAATGCAAAAACCTTGTCTAAGACACATTTTATTAAACTTTCAAAAGTCAATGACAAAGATTTTGAAATTCAGCCAGGAAAAAAAAAAGGATGCTAATCTACCATGGCCAATGTAGACAGCATATTAAAAAGCAGAGACGTTACTTTGCCAACAAAGGTCCATCTAGTCAAGGTTATGGTTTTTCCAGTAGTCATGTATGAATGTGAAGAGTTGGACTATAAAGAAAGCTGAGTGCAGAAGAATTGATGCTTTTGAACTGTGGTGTTGGAGAAGACTCTTGAGAGTCCCTTGCAGACTCAACTGCAAGGAGATCCAACCAGTCCATCCTAAAGGAAATCAGTCCTGAATATTCACTGGAAGGACTGATATTGAAGCTGAAACTCCAATACTTTGGCCACCTGATGCGGACAGCTGACTCATTTGAAAAGACCCTGATGCTGGAAAAGATTGAAGGAAGGAGGAGAAAGGGATGGCAGAGGATGAGATGGTTGGATGTCATCACTAACTCGATGGACATGATTTGAGTAAACTCCGGGAGTTGGTGATGGACAGGGAGGCTTGGCGTGCTGCAGTCCATGGGGTCGCAAAGACATGATTGAGCGACTGAACTGAATTGAACTCAACCTCCAGGGGAACCCCTTTAAGGCTATCATGAGATTTCTCAGTAGAAATCCTATAGGTCTGGAGGGATTGGAATAACAAATTCAAAATACTGAAAGATAAAAACTATTACCCAAGAGTACTCTATCCAGCAAAGTTATCGTTCAGCTATGAAGGAGAAATAAAGGTTTTCCAAGACAGGTAAAAGCTCAGGGAGTTCATCAAAACTAGACCTGTCGTACAAGAAATGTTGAAAAGTGTTCTATCAGAAATAAAAAGGCAAAGGTGCACGTATTTTAGCAAGGGGATAAATAGAATGAGAAAAACTTAACTCTTTATTCAAATAGGCTTCTAAATACTTTATTATAGCAGAAACATTAAAGGGGGGAAGATATAACTATAGCCACTTGCAGTTTGGTAAAAAACTCAGAACATATAAAGGGATAATTTGAGACAGCAAAAACAAAAGAGAAGAGGAAAAGCATGTAATCCATAGACATAAATGAAGATGCTATCAACAGAAAGAAGGAGGATTTTTGCCATTGAGATATTTTATACAAAACTCACAGTAAACACAAAATATAAATCTACAGCAGAGACATGAAAATGAACAAAGAATAAACTGAGAAAAGCATCGCAGAAAACCAGCAAACCAAAATGGCAGACATAACTACAAAGCAAAAGAAATGATGGAGATATAGAACAACCAGAAAACAAAAAGTAAAATGGCAGTACTTAGTTTCATCTATCAATTATAATTCATGTAATGGATTGAATTCACCAGTCAAAAGACACAGAGTAACCAGCTGCATTAAAAAATAGTAAGACTATATGTTGTCTCCAGAAGACTCACCTCAGTTCTAAAGACAAATGCAAGGTCAAAGTGAAGGGATTGAATATGATACTCCAAGAAAATGATATTCAAAGGAAGTCAATGTAGACATACTCATATCAGACAAAATATACTTGAAGTCAAAAAAGTAATGAGACAAAATTGAACAGTATATAATGATAAAGGGGACCATTCATCAAGAAGATATAACATATATATATCTCCACACACACACACATACCTAACATAGAAAGCACCAGAGTATATGTGAAACAGTTACTAACAAGCCTAAAAGGAGCAATTGACCATAACACAATAGTAGAGGACTTTAATACCCAACTTACATTGATGGATAGTTCATCCAGACAAAATTCAACAGTGATACAGTAGTCTTAAATGATGCATTAGACCAGATGGATTTGATAGATTTGTTCAGGATATTCAGTCCAAGTGCAGCAAAATGCACATGCTTCTCATGTACATATGGAACTTTTCTCAAGTTCAGACTGTATATTGAAACCAGTAAACCACTTGGGAAGCCCAGAGATCATAAAGGAAATCAATTAAATGGAGAGTAAAAAGACAATAGGAAAAAAGATCAATGAAATTAGATAGCTCCTTGAAAAGATAAAATCAGCAAATCTTTATTTATACTCTTTAAGGATAAAAAAGACAAAGCTCTAGTAAATATGGAAATGAGTGAGGAGACATAACAATGAATACCACAGAAATATGAAGGATTATAAGATAATATTATGAACAGCTCTATGCGAACAAATTGAACAAACTAGAGGAAATGGTCAAATTCTTAGAATTATACAACTTCCAAGATTGAATCATGAAGAAATAGAAAATCTTAATGGACCATATCACTATATAGAAATTGAAATGATAATCAGAAAGCTCTCCAGACCTGGATGACTTCACTGATGAATTCTGCCAACCATTCAAAGAAGATTTAGTATCTGTTCTTCTCAGACTCTTCCAAAAAACTGAAGAGGAGGTTATGATTCGTAACTCATTTTATGAGGCTAACTCCACTCTTATACAAAAACCACCTAAAGACAACACACAGAAAAAGAAAATTACAGGCCAATATCTCTGATGAACATAGATGGAAAAATTCTGAACAGAATATTAGCAAGTCAAGTAAAACAGTACATTAAAAGAATCATTACCATGATCAAGTGGGGTTTATCCTAGGATATAAAGAGGTTTCAACATCTGCAGATCAATCAGTAGGATACCATATTAACAAAATGAAGGATGAAAATCATATGATTATCTCAATAAATGCAAAAAAGGCATTTGACAAGATTCAGTGCTCATTTGTGATTTTAAAAAAAAAACCTCTCAACTAAATGGCTATAAAAATAACAAACCTCATCATAATAAAGTTTTAAATGACAAATCCACATCTAACATCATACTCAATGGTGAAAAACTGAAAGCTCTGTCTAACATCAGGACCAGAACAAAGGCCACTCTTGCCACTCTTATTCAGCGTAATATTGGAAGTACTAACAAGAGCAGTTAGGCAAGAAAAAGAAATAAAAGAAGTCCAAATGGAAAGAAAGAAGTAAAAGTGTCACTGTTTGTCAATGACATGATTTTATAAAATGATTTTAAAAAACTCCACAAAAAAGCTATTAGAAAAAATAAATATGACAGAGTTGCAGGGTACAAAATCAACATACGAAACTGTGTTGCATTTATATATGTGAACAATGATCTAGTAGGAAGATAAATTTAGAAAACCAGTTTTATTGATAATCAAAACAAAAGAATGAAATACTTAAGAATAAATTAAACCAAAGGTATAAAAGACCTGAACATTGTTAAGAAATTGGAAAAAATACATAAATTAAAAAATATCCTCTGCCTATGAGTTGGAATGATTAACATTGTTAAAATATCCATATGACCTAAAAATATATAGATTCAATTCAATCCATTTCAAAATCACAAGGACATTTTTGACACAAACAACAAAAATTTCTTAAATTTATAATGGAACCACTAAAGACCTTGAATAGCCAAAGCAATTCTGAGAAAAAAGAAAAAAGCTAGTGGTATCACAGTCCATGATTTCACCTAGACTGCAAAGCCATAGTAATCAAAACAGGATGGTATTTTCAGAGAAACACACACACACATCAGTGGAATAGAATTTAGAACCCAGAAATAAACCCACACTTATACAGGCAATTAATAGACAACAAAGGAACAATGAAAATACAATGGAGAAAGGATAGCCTTTTCAATAAATGATGTTGGGAAGCCTGGACAGCCACATGGGGGGAAAAAAAAAGTGAAACTAGACCACTATCATACCATACACACACAAAAGAAAAATGGATAAAAAATTTAAATGTAAATCATGAAATCATAACTCTTCCAGGATAACTTGGGCGGTATGCTCTTTGATACTGGTCTTAGCAATGTCATTCTGGATATGTCTTTTCAGGTAAGGGAAGCAAAAGCAAAAATAAATGGTACTGAAGGTCCTTCTAGTCAAGGCTATGGTTTTTCCAGTAGTCATGTATGGATGTGAGAGTTGGACTATAAAGAAAGCTGAGTGCAGAAAATTGATGCTTTTGAACTATGGTGTTGGAGAAGACTCTTGAGAGTCCCTTGAACTGCAAGGAGATCCAACCAGTCCATCCTAAAGGAAATCAGTCCTGGGTGTTCATTGGAAGGACTGATGTTGAAGCTGAAACTCCAGTATTTTGGCCACCTGATGCGAAGAGCTGACTCATTGGAAAAGACTCTGATGTTGGGAAAGATTGAAGGCAGGAGAAGGGGATGACAGAAGATGAGATGGTTAGATGGCATCACTGACTCAATGGACATGAGTTTGGGTAAACTCTGAGAGTTGGTGATGGACAGGGAGGCCTGGCGTGCTGCAGTTCATGGGGTCACAAAGAGTCGGATACGACTGCAACTGAACTGAACTACGTCATCCTAAAAAGCTTTTGCATAGCAAAGGATACCATCTACAAATGAAAGACAGTCTACTGAATATAAAAGATATCTGCAAATGATATATTTGATAAAGAGTAAAGTCTAAAATCTATAAAGAACTCATACAACTCAACAAGATATAAACAGCCCAGTTAAAAATGAACAAAGGACCCGAATAAACATTTTCTCAAGCAAGATGTATATATGGACAACAGGCATATGAAAAGTTGATCAACATCACTCATTATTATAGAAATGCAAATCAAAACTAGTGAGGTATCACCTCACACCTTTTAGAATAGCTCTTTTCCAAAATGAAAGAAATAATAAGTATTGTTAAGGATGTTGAGAAAAGGGAAGTCTTATATATTCTTGTTGGGAATGTAAATTGGCAGCCACTGTGGAAAGCATTATGGAGGATTCAAAAAGTTAAGAATAGAATTGCCATATGATTCAGCTATCCTACTTATGGGTATTTGTTTAAAGAACACAAAGGCACTAATTTAAAAAGATATATGTACCACTGTGTTCATTGTGGCACTGTTTACAATAGCTAAGATATGGAAACACCCTGAGTCCCTATCAGCCAATGAATGGATAAAGAAGATATGGTATACATATAATGCATATATACACACACACACAGTAGAATACTACTCAGCTGTCAAAAAGATGAAATCTTGCCATTTGTGACAATATGGATGAACCTTGAGGGTATTATGTAAGTAAGGTAGTCTAATGGAGAAAGAAAAACACCGTATGATTTCACTAATTTTATATTCACTGTAGAATATAAAAAGACAAAAACAAAATAGATAAACAAACAAATTCATAAATTCAGAGAACAGAGTAGTGCTTTACTGGAGAAAGTTGTGCGGGGGAGGGGGTGTGACGTAGATAAAAAGGATTAGCCACTTCATCCCTTCTCTTGCCTCCCTTTCCTCCTGTCTTTCCTTCTGTCTCTATCTCTTTCTTCCATCCATCCACAAACCTACTGATAAATATATATATAAATCATTACTCTTTTCTAATAAATGGGAATTTAAGAAGTACAGGTATACCTCAGAGATGTTTTGGGTTTGGTTCCAGACTGCCACAATAAAGTGAATATTGCAGTGAAGTAAGTTACATAAATTTTTTGGTTTCCCCATGCATATAAATGTTATATTTATGCTATACTGTAGTCTGTTAAGTATGCAAGCATTATGTCTAAAGCAACAATTTACAAACCTTATTTTAAAACACTTTATTGCTAAAAAAAAGTCTAACCATCATCTGAGCCTTTAGTAAGTTGTAGTGCTGTGCTTAATCTCTCAGTCATGACTGAGGTCTTCTCAACCCAGGGGCTGAATCCAGGTCTCCTGCAATCCACAGGTGGATTCTTTACTGTATGAGCCACGAGGGAAGCAGTAAATTGTAGTAACATCAAATATCACAGATCACCGTACCAAATATACTAATAATGAAAGAGTTGAATTACCAAAATGTGACAGAGACATGAAGTGAGCAAATGTTGGAAAAGTTGCATTGACAGATTTAATGAAAAATTGCCACAGTCCTTCAATTTGTAAAAAATGCAGTATCAGTGAAGTGCAATAAAAGGAAACATGATAAAATGAAATATGCATGTACTCGCAGTGTTGTCTTGGCTAAAAACCAGTATTTTTCTCTTCAAAAATTCATTCAAGTTACTACACAGTGAATATATGAGGTATGGGAGCATTTCTTGAGTATAATAGATTTTTAGTGCTTGACCTAAAATTTGTTGCTCAGTTTTGGATTGGAAATAATGAATGTATGGTGTATTTTTGATAGCTCAGTTGGTAAAGAATCCGCCTGCAATGCAGGAGACCCTGGTTCAATTCCTGGGTCCAGAAGATCTGCTGGAGAAGGGATAGGCCACCCACTCCAGTATTCTTGGGCTTCCCTTGTGGCTCAGCTGGTAAAGAATCTGCCTGCAATGCAAAAGATCTGGTTTGATCTCTGGATTGGGAAGATCCCCTGGAGAAGGGCAAGGCTACCCGCTCCAGTATTCTGGCCTGAAGAATTCCATGGACTGTATATGTATAGTCCATGGGTTTTGGAGAAGGAAATGGCAACCCACTCCAGTATTCTTGCCTGGAGAATCCCATGGATGGAGGAGCCTGGTGGGCTACAGTCCACGGGGTCACAAAGAGTCGGATACAACTGAGTGACTTCACTTTCACTTGCAAAGAGTCGGACACGGATGAGCGACTTTCACTTTTTCACTTTCTAGTTTTAGATAAAATATTTATTTAATATTTTATGAAAATAATTTAGATTTTATATTTTTGAAAAAAGTAACATCAATTTTAAAATTGTTTCAAAGTGAAAACACAATTTACAAAATTATCATGAGGAAAAGACAAGGTTTGAAGAACTTTAGGTAAACTTTCACCACAGTCAAGTGAACTCAGCATGATCTGAATCTGAAACATTATAAACTTATTATTTTTTTGCTGCACCATTTTTTTCTTCTCTGAGTATGTTTATGTATCTGCGTTTAAAATTAAGGCAATAATAAAACATCGGCTATTTGTCTTGAGTAATATTTAAGTTAATGAGTTATTTTTTTGTTCATGTAATTAGCAATCTTTTTGTTGTACAGTCCTTCCTTTATTGAAATTTTAATAAGTAAATTTCTACATAGATTTTCAATTTTATTTGCTTCAGATTCTTAACTTTCATACCAGGAGACCATGTTACTTTTACAGTTACTGAAAAAAATGACCTGTGACTGGTATAAAGTTTCTTTGATTGTACTAACATTCTTTTAATTAAATGAAAAAAAAAAGTAAAATTGAAAACACTATTAATTTTTCACTGTTATTTTGTGGATTGTTTTTAGTTAAATATGACAGACTTTTATTTATTTATTTGATATTTATTATATTTGATTGTGATATGAATGCTCTAATTTTAGGCCTTTGAAGACAATTTAATTGAAGCAAGGAAAGAAATTGAAGTATCACAGAGTAAATATAATGCACTATCATTACAGCTGAATAATAAACAGACAGAACTTATGCAGAAGGATATGGATATTACCCTGGTCAGGCAAGTACTCTGACTCCTTAATTTAATTTATCGTTGTAGAAATGTCCTTAGTTATGCAGAATACCAGCATTTTTATATTTATTGTTAACACTCCAGAATGACAACAGTCTTTGTCTTCTGTGAGACCTATGTTTGTGTATTGGAACTATCTGGAATTAAGTGGGACAGTTGGAGGTTCCACAGGGTTGGAAAAAGCATGCACAAAGAGTATCCCTGTTTCAGATGCATTCATCCATTCATAGTTTAATTATAAAATTTTTACCCTTGCATTATATAATATTCAGTATTATTACAGTGAGTAGCAAATGAGTAACCCAGTTTTCACTTTTTATTTTGTGCAGTGCTTAGTTGCTCAGTCATGTCCAACTCTTTGCAGCCCCATGACTGTAGCCTGCCAGGCTTCTCTGTCCATGAGGATTCTCCAGACAAGAATACTGGAGCGGGTTGGCATGCCCTCCTTCAGAGGATCTTCCCGACCAAGGGATCAAACCTAGGTCTCCCATACTGCAGGCAGATTCTTTACCATCTGAGCACCAGAGAAGCACATATGCTAAATAGTTTTAGTTTGTGAAATACTTTTTCTATATCAAAATATTTAATTTTATAATACTGCTTATAAAGTGGAAGTACTTGAAAAACTTGTGTTTCAAAGTGTTTTGAAAGGTTTTAAAGTACCTATTAATTTATTTTATAATAACCTTTATCAGAAAATGGTGTTAGAACAAATCATAAAAGTATATATACATATACATATGTGTCATACATGTATATACGTGTGTACATTTTAAATTTTAAGCTATTTAAGTCACAGTGTTTATCACATACTTGTATAAGCACAATTTCAGTTTCTGGTGCTACCTGTAAAATATGTAATATATTTATATACATAATAAAATATATGTATCATGTTTATATATGACACACACATATATATATGACATATATAAATGGACAAATTCTTAGAAAAGTATAACTTTCCAAAACTGAACCAGGAGGAAATAGAAATCTTAACAGACCCATCACAAGCACAGAAATTGAAACTGTAATCAGAAATCTTCCAGCAAACAAAAGCCAAGGACCAGATGGATTCACAGCTGAATTCTACTAAAATTTAGAGTAGAGCTAACACCTATCTTACTCAAACTCTTCCAGAAAATTGCAGAGGAAGGTAAATATCCAAACTCATTTTATGAGGCCACCATCACCCTAATACCAAAACCAGACAAAGATGCCACAAAAAAAGAAAGCTACAGGCCAATATCACTGATGAACACAGGCGCAAAAATTCTTAACAAAATTCCAGCAAAGAGAATCCAACAACATATTAAAAAGATCATACATCATGACCAAGTGGGCTTTATCCCAGGAATGCAAGGATTCTTCAATATCCACAAATCAATCAATGTAATAAACCACATTCACAAATTGAAAGATAAAAACCAATGATTATCTCAATAGATCCAGAGAAAGCCTTTGACAAAATGCAACATCCATTTATGATAAAAACCCTCCAGAAAGCAGGAATAGAAGGAACATACTTGAACATAATAAAAGCTATATATGACAAACTCACAGCAAACATCTGCAATGGTGAAAAATTGAAAGCATTTCCCCTAAAGTCGGGAACAAAGCAAAGGTGCCGCCTCTCACCCTACTGTTCAACATAGTTTTGGAAGTTTTGGCCACAGCAATCAGAGCAGAAAAAGAAATAAAAGGAATCCAGATTGGAAAAGAAGGAGTAAAACTCTCACTGTTTGCAGATGATATGATTCTCTACATAGAAAATGCTAAAGACTCCACCAGAAAATTACTAGAGCTAATCAATGAATATAGTAAAGTTGGAGGATATAAAATTAACACACAGAAATCCCTTGCATTCCTATACAGTAACAATGAGATCAACCCTGGGATTTCTTTGGAAGGACTGATGGTAAAGCTGAAACTCCAGTACTTTGGCCACCTCATGTGAAGAGTTAACTCATTGGAAAAGACTTTGATGCTGGGAGGGATTGGGGGCAGGAGGAGAAGGGGAGGACAGAGGATGAGATGGCTGGATGGCATCACCGACTCGATGGATGTGAGTTTGGGTGAACTCCGGAAGTTGGTGATGGACAGGGAGGCCTGGCATGCTGCGATTCATGGGGTCACAAAGAGTCGGACACAACTGAGCGAGTGAACTGAACAATGAGAAAACAGAGAAATTAAGGAAACAATTCCATTCACCATGGCAGTGAAAAGAATAAAATACTTAGGAATATATCTACCTAAAGAAACAAAAGACCTATATATAGAAAACTGTGAAACACTGATGAAAGAAATCAAAGAGGACACAAATAGATGGAGAAATATACTGTGTTCATGGATTGGAAGAATCAGTATAGTAAAAATAAGTATACTACCCAAAGCAATCTATAGATTCAATGCAATCCCTATCAAGCTACCAACAGTATTTTTCACAGAAATAGAACAAATAATTTCACTATTTTTATGGAAGTACAAAAAACCTCAAATATTCAAATAGCCAAAGCAATCTTGAGAAAAAAGAAAGGAACTGGAAGAATCAACCTGCCTGACTTCAGGCTCTACTACAAAGCTAATCATGAAGACAGTATGGTACTTGCATAAAGACAGAAATATAGATCAATGGAACAAAATAGAAAGCCCAGAGATAAATCCATGCACGTATGGAAAACTTATCTTTGACAAAGGAGGCAAGAATATACAATGGAGAAAAGACAGTCTCTTTAACAAGTGGTGCTGGGCAGACTGATCAACCACTTGTAAAAGAATGAAACCAGAACACTTTCTAACACCATACACAAAAATAAACTCAAAATGGATTAAAGATCTTAACATATGACCAGAAACTATAAAACTCCTAGAGGAAAACATAGGCAAAACATTCTCCGACATAAATCACACCATAACCCACCTCCCAGAGTAATGGAAATAAAAGCAAAACTAAACAAACGGGACCTAATTAAAATTAAAAGCTTTTGCACAACAAAGGAAACTATAAGCAAGTGAAAAGACAGCCTTCAGAATGGGAGAATATAATAGCAAATGAAGCAACTGACAAAGAATTAATCTCAAAAATTTACAAGCAACTCCTGCAGCTCAATTCCAGAAAAATAAAAAACTCAATCAAAAAGTGGGCCAAAGAACTAAACAGACATTTCTCCAAAGAAGACATACGGATGGCTAACAAACACATGAAAAGATGCTCAACATCACTCATTATCAGAGAAATGCAAATCAAAACCACAATGAGGTACCATCTCACACCAGTCAGAATGGCTGCTGTCCAAAAGTCTACAAGCAGTAAATGCTGGAGAGGGTATGGAGAAAAGGGAACCCTCTTACCCTGTTGGTGGGAATGCAAACTAGTACAGCCACTATGGAGAACAGTGTGGAGATTCCTTAAAAAACTGGAAATAGAACTGCCATACAACCCAGCAATCCCACTGCTGGGCATACAAACTGAGGAAACTAGAATTGAAAGAGACACATGTACCCCAGTGTTTATCGCAGCACTGTTTATAATAGCCAGGACATGAAAGCAACCTAGATGTCCATCGGCAGATGAATGGATAGGAAAGCTTGGTACATATACATAATGGAATATTGCACAGCTATTAAAAAGAATACACTTGAATCAGTTGTAGTGAGGTGGATGAAACTGGAGCTTATTATACAGAGTGAAGTAAGCCAGAAAGAAAAACACCAATACAATACACTAAAGCATATATATGGAATTTAGAAAGATGGTAACGATAACCCTATATGTGAGACACCAGAGGAGACACATATATATAGAACAGTCTTTTGGACTCTGTGGAGAAGGCGAGAGTGGGATAATCTGAGAGAATAGCATTGAAACATGTATATTACCATATGTGAAACAGATTGCCAGTCCAGGTTCAATGCATGAGACAGGGTGCTCAGGGCTGATGCACTAGGATGACCCTGAGGGAAGGGGTGGGGAGGGAGGTGGGTGGGGGTTCAGGATGGGGAACACATGTACACCCATGGCTGATTCATGTCAATGTGTGGCAAAAACCACCACAATATTATAAAGTAATTAGCCTCCATTAAAATAAATTTTAAAAAAGTATTATTAACTTCATATATAATTATGGTATACACAGATATTTATAAGCAGAGACATTACTTTGCCAACAAAGGTCCGTCTAGTCAAGGCTATGGTTTTTCCAGTGGTCATGTATGGATATGAAAGTTGGATTGTGAAGAAAGCTGAGCTCTGAAGAATTGATGCTTTTGAACTGTGATGTTGGAGAAGACTCTTGAGAGTCCTTGGACTGCAAGGAGATCAGTCCTGGGTGTTCTTTGGAAGGACTGATGCTAAAGATGAAACTCCAATACATTGGCCACCTCATGTGAAGAGTTGACTCATTGGAAAAGATTCTAATGCTGGAAGGGATTGGGGGCAGGATGAGAAGGGGATGACAGAGGATGAGATGGCTGGATGGCATCACTGACTCGATGGATATGAGTTTGGGTGAACTCTGGGAGTTGGTGATGGACAGGGAGGCCTGGCATGCTGAAGTTCATGGGGTCGCAAAGAGTTGGACACTACTGAATGACTGAACTGACTAAATGACTTAATATTTACTTGTATATTTTTAGTGTATTTTAATATATATGTATATATAGGCAGGAGTTTTGCTTGGTTAATAGACTAATATATATTATATATACATTTATAGATACACATATGTATATATATGATAAAAGAACCATAGTTTCTCATTTTAAAGATCGTACTATAGGGATGTGGAAAAGTACATCTTCACAGATGACAGATGGATTGACTTTATCCACTCATGGTATAATTTTTTTAAGTCAATCATTGATGAATTAAAAAAGGTAATTCTAAATAGTAATAGAATCTTAATTTTAGAAGAAATCTTAAAATTATTATTTATTCCTATCTTCTTGCCGATAAAACAGCTCTTAGTCTTTGCTTGATGCTCTTAGTTTGTAAGTTTCTCAGTACTTTTCAAAGATGTTCTTTTTATTTTGTTTAAAATTTACATTGATTCATGTATTTAGTTGAAATTTTCTTTTTTGCAGTATAAACCATTTATCTTGTATGCTTATCTAGGAAATCTCAGAAACAGTCTAATCTCTGTTCTGTAGTTCAGACCTTCAAATGGTATAAGATAACTCTATTAATAATTTTTCCCATTAGTTTATCAATTGCTTTTATTTCTCATAATTTTTCATGTGTATGTTTCACAGACATTATACTGTTTTAGGTTGCCTTTCTGAGTGCATTCCCTATTGTCAGAGTTCTTATCATCAACTATTACTACCAACTAGGCCAGAAGGGCCAAGAAGAGAAGCTTTTTTTTCCCTAATTTATTTGGAGGGTAATTACAGTATTTTGATGCTTATTGCCGTACATCAACATGAATTGGCCATAGGAATACATGTGTACCTTCTCTCCTGAGCCCCCTCCCCACTTCCCTTCCCACCCTATCCCTCCAAGTTGTCACAGAGCACCAGCTTTGGGCTCCCTGAATCATAGATCAAACCCATTGGCTATCTATTTTATATATAATAATGTACACGTTTCAGTGCCGTTCTCTCAAATTGTTCCACCTTTTCCTTCTCCCACTGTGAGAGAAAATTTTACCAGATCTCTGTGACAAGTCTAGCCCTGGGAGGGAGGCTGTCTCATAGAAGTATTCTTAGATAGAGGAACAGAGATACTGCCAACAGTGGCTTAGTGGAGAGGGAGCTAGGAAAAGAAATCCCATGACCTCTTTTTCCTTTACTCTCTAATCATTGGCCAGCACTTTCAGCTACTCAAATTAAAACACGGAAGACTGGAAGCCAATGTAATGTAGTCTGTAGAGATTGGCTTCTCAGGCTAGAAAGTAGGCTAAGAGTAACTAGAGAATAAGTAATATGGTGGAGATGATGAAAATTGGATGAGAGAATACGTGACGCATCCTCCATTTCTGCTCTTTCACAGGTTTCCTGGGCATTTATTGCTTATTAATTTTTCCATGTAAACTTTAGGTTAAACTGGCTCATTTTGTGTTTGTTATTTTATTAGGGCATCAAATTGAAAAGCAAACTGAAGGAGAATTGAATCTTTATAATGTCAGTTTTTCTGTCCAGAGTATGGGATGCCATACCATTTGTTTCAATACCTTTGTGTCCTTATGAGATGTTTTGTTCCTTGTGTCAGTTTTGACATTTCTTCTTAAATTTACTCATAGTTATTACATGGCTTTTGTTATTATTTTAAATGGAATCTTTCCCATATAGTTTACAACTGATTTTCCTTTTATTGCTTATTAGTTTTTGTTGTGCTGTTTTCTTTTATGTGCTGTGATTTGGCGGGTAAAGTGTCCAACAAAGTTATTTTGTTTTTACTATGAATTATACTTTGTACTTTTTTTCTTTATGATTATTTTTGCCTTGAGTTCCAATTTCTCTGAAATTAATGCTATTACTGCTACTCTTTTTTGTTTATATTTATATGATAACAAAGTACATAATTGTTTTAATATAACAGTACATGTTAATATAGAAAAGTACAAAGAAAATAGAGGGAAAATCACGCCGAAATACAATCCTGGAGAAATAATAGGCAGTAAAATTTTATTAGAATAATTCTGTGTTTTTTTTCAATACATATTTATAGATTGAAGAGTAGGCAAATGGGTTTTTAGATAAAAGGGACTATAATTGAGCATTTTTATTTACAAGTAATAACTTTAGTTTTTATAATATAATGGAATGGTAAATAAGACACTGATGTTAAATTGAGGGAATTATTAAATCTCAGATAATTTTTTTTTTCTCTATAAGAACCACTAACCAATTTCTAAGGTTAAGAAAGAAATGGCATGAAAAAACTTTGGAAGGTGATTTAAAAAACAACAACAACAACAACAACTACATTTCATTTTTAGCTGGTTTTGACATCATGCTGTGTATACTTAATACATACATTCAACCATTTTAACTCCTAATTTTGTGTCTCAAGATTTATAACATTCATCTCCGTGCCTAAAGATACTTAGGTTTAGGTTTTTATACTGCTTCAGTGTTCATCAGTAAACTTTCCTACTCATCTGTGTTTATTCCTGTACTCAGTGTTGATTCATCTTAAAGGTCCATTTTTACCAAAACCTTCTCTGTTGCTCAAGTATGCTTTCTCCCCCATTAACATCAGATTTAGCCATGTGACTTATTTTGGCCTGTGGAATGAAAGTGAAAGTCTTATTCCATGTCATATCCTGGCAAGTGTTTTAAAAGAATCATTGCTTGAATTGCCTTTGTTTTTTGCCCTCTGCCATTAGAGTGGCCTATTACTAATGACGTCTACCAGTTCTTGTTTGGGTTTTAGGAGAGGAGAAATTCTGCATGTGTGCACTCAGTCATGTCTGCCTCTTTGCAATTCCATGGACTGTAGCCTGCCAGGCTCCTCAGTCCATGGAATTTTCCAGGCTAGAATACTGGAGTGGGTTGCCATTTCCTTCTCCGGGGGATCTTCCCAACTCAGGAATCAAACCCATGTCTCTTACATCTCCTCCATTGGCAGGCAGATTCTTTACAACTGGCACCACCTGGGAAGGCCTAGGATAGGAGAAAGACACATGTAATGTGTAGAAGCAAATTTTTATTTGCATAACAGTGAGGTTTTTTTTAACTGCAAAATAATCTTTTGAAGCTGTCTGAAACCCTTTGTCAGTCTTTGCTATCAAATCTGATGTCTACAGGAACATTTTTTCATAATTTATCCTGTGGCTCATTCAGTCCCTTAGCATCACTGTAAATCAGCAACACAGTATTTTTAATCAACATTCTTCCTGAGATAGGAAGAAGTGTCATTAGTTCTCAGCATGCTCTTAGCTCAACCCACATCTTTCTTTATTTTTTTTAGTCCATGTCTGGAGGAATTTCTCAAGTTTGAACCTACCAATTAATTTCATTTTACATAAAATAAAATTTTAGGTTTTAGGTTTCCAAATAACTTCTCTCGTTATGTATTTTACTTCTGTTTGATACCATTCTTTCTTAACAGTCCTTCTTTATGTTATCGTTTTCATTTCATCCATTCAACAACTGTCTTATCCCATGTTTCCTAGAATACAGAGACTGTGAAGGTTAAGTACTCGCTCCTTACTTGAGGAATTCAATTCCATGGCAGAGTTAGTGAGAGAAGAATAATCTAAGGGTCTTTTCCCTCCCTCTCTTGTTTTATATTTTCTCAAGGTATTGTGCCATTATTGATTCTCTTCTTTCTCTTCCACCAGTTTTTGATTACTATTTTCTGCAGATTTCAGTTTTTTGAAAAGTGCAGAAAAGTGCTATAGTCTGAATGTTTATGTCTACCCAATATTCATATGTTGAAGTTCTAATGCCTGATATGATGGTATTAGTAGGTGGGTCTTCAGGGAGGTGCTTTGGTAATGAGTGTGGAACCCTCACAAAAGAATAGTGCTCTTTTTGAAAAAGACCTCCCAGAGCCTCCTTTGCCTTCCACCACTAGATGTGAGGATATAACAAGTCTATAACCTAGAAGAGAGCCCTCAGTTGACTATGCTGGCAGTCTGATGTCTGACTTCCAGCCTGCCCAATTATGAGAAATAACTTTCTGATATTTGCAAACTACCCAGTCTGTGTTGTTCAGTTAATATCAAAAGGACTAAGGCAGATGGTTTATCTACATGTATCTGTGTGGGTTTAGGGGTTGCTGTTGTGTCTGGAGAGCATTAATATTCTAAATCTCTAAAAAAGCAGAGCTCTGAAATTCCCTGGCAGTCCTGTGGTTAGGACTCAGCCTTTTTAGCTGTGGCCTGGGTTCATTCCCTGGTCAGGGAACTAAATTCTACAAGCCTATAGAGCAGCAAAATAAATAAATAAAATAGATTAAAAAAAACACAGCTCATTTCTCCCATATTAATAGTCATCCATATCGAACAAGTATCTGCATATCTTTTATGTTTCTTCTTTAAGATTTGTCTTACGTGAATGAATAGCCAGTTTGGGATTATAAGTAAAGAAAAGTTTCCATTAAGATAGTCTTCAAAATATGCACTGTGATATATATTTATGTATTTATATATTTATATGAAATATAAATGTAAATATTTTTCTCTTCAATTTTATTTTATAAAACATGTTCCAGTTTTATATGTGGTGGATTCACCACCACAGAAATCTGGAACCCTGTGTCCAGAGGTATGGTTTTCTTGGACCCTTATGCCTTGAATGCTATTCCTCCAGTTCATTTGTCCTTCGACTTACCACCCTGGGTGGGGTGGAAGAACTGATTACACCTTGTATTGCTCCCCTTCCTTCTGACGTTTTTGTCTCATCATTTCCTTCAGGGTCATTTAGAGGAGTCACAGAAATCCCAGCCCAGGCTTCTGAAGTTGCGAACTAGTTGTGCTTTAAAAAATTTTTGTTTGAAAACTAAATTTACCTTTGGGATTGTTCTTACTACATTTAAGATTCTATATAATATAAAATGAACATTGAGTTACCCTATCAGATTTTTGGCGTCAGTGTGTATCAGTTCTTAGAGCTGAAGTGTAACTTAATTTCAGTAAGAAGGTGGTACTATGTCTGTATATTGAGGACTTTATTATGATCAAGCTGTAAAAGAAAATTGATAGTTGTTTGGCTTTGAAAGTCATAGTGCCTCTATCAATACTTTCTAGGTATATGTGGGATAAATATTAAATACTTTATATGTTATTTCTCTTATTAACATGTTTGCCTGCAGTAAAATTGGAGGCCGATCTGTAGCTTTAGATGAACACCGTTATTTAACTGAGATGACCTTTATTCATGCTTCTCTCTATTTATTGCTTGCTTTGCACAGAAAGGAGTTGCAGGAGCTGCAGAATCTTTACAAACAGAACAGTGCACATACAGCACAGCAAGCTGAGCTGATCCAGCAGCTTCAGGTTCTGAATATGGACACACAGAAAGTACTGAGGAACCAGGAAGATGTTCACACAGCTGAAAGTATATCGTATCAAAAAGTATGCTTTTATTCTGTCATAAAAATGTAAATTTATATGCATGAACTTATAAAAATATATAGAATTCAAATTTTTACACATTTCAACATTTCTTTATTACTGCCTTTTATTTGCTGCTTCAAAATTAAAAATGAAATATGGTTCAATTTGGTAATATTTAAAAGGATGTGAGTTTTCTTTATGGCTGTTAAAGCTGAAACATTTAAAATATATATGCAAATTTATTCTGTAGAATATTGTTTTTATAAATTGGAGTTTTGATATCTACTGTGAAACATACTAGGACTGCAGCTTGCAGACCAGGAAGGATTTGGGGAGTGGAATGTATTCATCAAGTATGATTCTAGTTTATGACCTAAAGCAGTCTTTCATTACAGAATTTGTGTGTTACTTTATTGGCAAATCTGCACAAACACAAATGGGTATGCTGATGAGGTCTTCAGGATCAATATTTGGCAACCATTTTTCTCTTTTTATTTTGTGTGTTTCCTTTAAGTAGTTATTTTACTTTATAGTTGTTTAAGGAGCCCCTCAAGAAGTCTTACCCAGCTGAACAGGTATGCTGACTGATTCAGCAGCAATAATTATAGGTAGTAATTAAAAAATGCTTTTATTGAAGTTTTTGTTTAGTATATATATTTATAGAAATGACTTAGTTTCTACATACATCAACCCTCTGAGATTGATGTTATTTCGTCTCAATAGTTGAGACAGCCAAGGCTTAGAGAGGTTAAGCAGTATAATCTATGTTACTCGGGGACTTTTTTCTATTCAAACTTACTCTTTTTCCAGAAAATGCACTGTGAAAATTCTGTATCAGTAATTAATATGAAATGAAACTATTAAGTAAACCTTAAACACATATTTTCAAATGATTCTTCAAAACAGTGATTTTTTTTACTAAATTCTGTGTTCCCTTCAAGTTTCCTTCAAGACGTGGATGGTACCACACATTAGGGTAATGCCCATCCTCTTTGCTTTGAATAGAATAATTCCGTCCTTTTGTTTTATATGGTGGGATTACCCATTGTATTTTGGTTTCTAAACCAGACTCCATTGCTAAATTGACTTGAAAAATTAGACATTATTAGTTAACTTCAATTTTTTCTCTTTTTCACTGTGTATGAATTTAACACAGACATTTTTCCCTCTTAATTTTCGATTGAAAGCCCCCAACTCATTGCAGTTTGTATTAAAATGTATCTTTAGGGTTGCTTGTTGTTAAAGTTCATAATCCTTTTCTCTCATGTGCAAATACTTTTGGTGTTTCTCCTCTCAGCAAGAAAGAACTTGGTAAGGTGGTAGAAAAGGCAGTATTTCTTTTGTTATTTACTTTTTCAATCTTTTGTTCTAAGATTCCTTGTTCAGTCTTGCTTAACTTAAAATTTAAGATGGATTGTTTAAGGCTTAATTCTAATTTTTGGTTTATTTTCCTTGGCAGCCTTTGCAGAAAGCAATCATTTTTTAAAAATAACCTACCTGAGAACTTTAATAGATTCAGTATCATTTCACATAACTGAATGCTTAAACATTTTTATTTAAAGTGATTATTACCAAAGTAATACATGCTTGTGATACATTTTACAAAAATGCAAAGGTGTGTAAAAAAAAAAGTTCTTTGCCCTTCTGCCTGAAGCCCTTGCCCAAGGCTTTACTACTCTTAATATTTGAGAGTATATCCTAGAGTTTTTCTGGAAGAACAGAATATTTTAAAATTGTCACCTTTAAAATTATATAAAATTTACATAATATATTATTGTAAAAGTTGAAATGATACAGAAGTACTGATAAAGCTAGTGTAACAATTTGAGTTCTCTTCCATTCAACTCAGTTCATTTTGTTCCTTTCCCAGGGGTAATCATCTGAATAGTCATTCCAAACCTTTTCCATGTATTATATACTATGTATCTGTGTGCCTATGCACATATCCCCAATCAAACTATTTGATATTTTAAATATTAATTTTCCCTTTTTACTGTTCTTAAACTTGTTTTCAAATTATATGCTTTGGGTCTATTTCCATGATGGTATGTATAGCGCTTGCTCTCCTCCTTGTCCTTTCCGTGCTCCAGTAGGTGCATGTAAAGTACAGTGTGGATTTACCAGCATTTAACTTGATGATTACTAAGGTCTCTGTCTTAAAGTTTTTGTTACTATATACGTGCCTGCAGAAAGAGGAGTTGCCCATCTCTTTGACAGCATCAGTTTTTCCCTACTGGATCATTTATAACTATATATATATATATACACACACACATACGTACACATGCTATTATGTTTCTGATCTGCATGGAAGAACAGAACAATTGATCAACAGCAAAAATACCTTTGTTGACCTTACTATATCCCTTTCCCTCTCTTCCTTTTGTCCTTTTCCAGCAGTATTCCTTGAAAGAGTTATCTTGTCTCAAAATTCTCTTCTTCTATTCTCTTTTGAACTTATTCCAATCAAGTCTTTGCCACTTTCACTTCACTAAAATTACTCTTTTCAAAATCATTTGTGTCTCCCACATTGCTAAATTCAGTTGTCTTCTCGCAGTCTTCATCTTGCTTCACTTATCAGCAATATTGTCACAGTTTATAACTCTGTCCATTGAAACACTTTTTTTTTCTCCTGCCTGACAACACATCAAAGTTGTGTGGTTTTGTTCCTTCAATGTCTAACTGTTCCTTTTCTGTTTCTTTCTCGTCTTCCCTATTCACCTTGTCCTTTAAATGTTAAAATGTTCCAAGTCAAAATCTTAGGATCCTTTCTTCCCTCCTGTTTAAATTCATACCCAAGGTGATTTTATCCACTCAACTAGGCTTTCAGAATCACACTGCTCTATGCTGACGACTCTTAGTTTCGATTGGCTACTCTGGATTTCTTCCATGAACTCTAGGAAAGAGTATATCTAATTGCCTGCTTAGCATCTTTTAACTCAGTGACTAATAGGCATCTCAAACTTCACATGTTCAAAACTAAACTATTGTCTGCTCTGCCTTCAAAGCATGTCTGGAATCCTATTACTTCCCCCTATTCCTGCTATGACCACTAACTTGTCTTTCCTGAATGATTGTAATAGTTGTCTACTTTGTTTCTTTGCTCCTGACCTTACACACTTTGAGTTCATTCTCAACATAAATGCCAGAATGTCCTTGCTGAAACTTGGTTAGTCAAATCAAGTCAATCCTCTCTTAAACTCTATCTATTGGTTTCCTGTCTGATTGAAAGTAAAATCCGAGTTTTCTTACTACATACACCCTGTGAGATGCTACATGATCTGGCTCTGCGTTAATCTCTGTGATCTCCTCCTTACTTTCTCTTCTTAATCTCTCCACTTTGACCACATTTATATTTGTTTTTTTTTTTTTGCCTGAACATACCAGGTATTCTTCACCTTCAAGGTCTTTGTATGTGGTTCCATTGCCTAAAATCTCTTTCCCCAGTTTTCTGCATAGATGACCTGTTTACTGTCTTTATTCTTAACCTCTCATCGCTTAAATCTGTTTGATAACAGACATTAAATAGGAAGTGTAATAATGATACATGTTCTAATAGTAGTAGGAAGAATGGGAACATACCTGGGGTAGGTTATTAGTTTAGGGATAGAAAAGGACTCTCCTTGATGAAGTGATATCAATGTTGTTTATTCTGAGAAAATAAGACATCAGTGAGACAGATTTCTCATAACTCTTCTGTGT
This sequence comes from Capra hircus, assembly GCF_001704415.2. Classification (NCBI taxonomy): domain Eukaryota; kingdom Metazoa; phylum Chordata; class Mammalia; order Artiodactyla; family Bovidae; genus Capra; species Capra hircus. The sequence continues at coordinate 26,970,124 of NC_030815.1, read as the reverse complement.
GAACTATGGCCAAAGCCATAAATTTCCAAGTGAGTCAGTGCTTTTAAATTTAGAGGTAGAGCTTCTATACTCCTATTTGGAATATATGTCATAATCTGAACTTTGATCTGACATACTTTTGAAACCACATATACCTTCCCCCCAGGATTATGATTGCCCTCTCCAAGAATCATTATCTATAATAATGAGAGATGCGATGGAAATATGTTTTGTTTATGAATAGCATGGAGGCAAATATATTATTTAAGCTGAGGTATGAATGTAAGTCATCTCCAGCAATAATATATTAATAATGGTGAACATTTATTGAGCTTACTGTGTATCAGCTACTGGGAAAAGGGCTTTTGCCTCACTATTTAAGCCCCACACCCACCCTATGTAGTATATTACTATAGGTATCCTTTAAAAAAAAAAATAGATCTAGTAACTGAGTCTTAGAGTATTGTCTAAAGTCAAACAGCTACCAGTGGCAGAACTCAAGTCTAGCTAAGTTCAAGTCCAGAACTCACAATGTTGAACTGTATTATAAAGCCTGTAGAATATTCAGTTATACATAGAATAATGTGGTTTTGTCCTTAAAGGGTATGTAATAGATTTTATAAGCTTGCATTATTCATTCTACTCAAAATTCTTTCAGTGATTAATATCTTTTAATGTTGGAGAATTTGTCTTGATATCTAAGTTAAATGTTATTCAAAAAAATTCCATTGCATTCTTTTTAATGAAAGGGGAGCCTAGCTGATTACCATCCTCTGTAAAAAGAGCTCTTACCAGTATTCTTTAGCTAGTGTTTCTCCTGAGTGTACAAATTTAATTTTCTCTATTTTGCTACAGCACTGCAGCTTTAAGCTTTTTGACCTGCAATTTTTTTTTTATTAGACTTGGTCCCCCCACCCTGAAAATATTTCAGCTATGGAGTTAAGGATTTATAAATTTGGGAATGATCACATTATTTTATTTATCATGCATAAACAGAATGCTACTTTTCAGACTTACAGTGCTCATTTACATCAAACTTTCATTCTAATCCTAGAACATTTTACTTAATACTTGTCTTTATTTCTTTTCCACAAGTAGTTTTCTAGATTTTTTTCAATAAATTGGAGTAATCAAGTAGTCCATACAACAATGAAAGGAAATTGTTTACTTACAAATTAAGATTTGTAAATATGTTTTCACATAAATTAATTGGACCTAGCTGTAAGACTCAGGTGAGTTGAATTCAAAAAAATACTACATTAATAGTTTATCTCCAGTTTCTCCTAAGTTTACTTCTCCAAGAGTTATGTCTTCTTAAATTTGTTTCTAATGGAGCTTCACTGTTTCCTCTGTTCTCTTAATTTTCCTTTCTTTTTTCCCTCTCATTTCCCTTCCTTTTTTCTCACTTATTAAGGTGATTTATATCATAGTATTTATTTTATTATCTGAGAAAACAGTTGCCTTCAGTGATAGGATAAATGGAATGAGGAAGGGAGACACAAGTTAGAAGAGCAAAGACAAAATTTTTGAGCCCAGGAAAGAGGTTTTTCACGAGGTCTCCATAACAAATCATTAGTCTCATATACAGATTTACCTAATACGTAGTGTGGGGGCTTCTCTAGAAGAGAACACCCATCAAGAGAAATAAAAATAAGCTAGTATGTTTTCTTCCTTTGAGCATGCTGTAACCAATTTACATAAGTTTTAATAGTTTTCCTGCATTTGCATGTCATCTATATGTATATATATGTGTATGATTTAAATATAGATGAAAACTATATCAGCTTTTTCATCTTCTTGATCATCTAACATGTTTGGAGGTACTAAGTATGTATTTTATTGGTTTTTATTCTATTTAATGATAATTACATGACATGAGTAATGAGCTAATATCAGTCCAGGAAAATAGAGTTAGGTTATATACACTCTTAGATTAAACTGCATGGTAAAGCATATTCTTTTCTTCTCATTTTGTGCTATAAACAGGTATAGTTTTCACTTGTAAAATTTACTGTCTCAGTCAGAATAGCAAATAGTATACTTATGTGGAAACTATTCTTGAAATTTGATCATTGGGTCTCAAAGCTTATACATTTCCAAAATTTTTAAGGTAAATAATATATCATCTTATTCCTCAACACTAATAAAAATATGAGAGGATGAGTACTTCAGTCTAAGCCCCTGAAAATTAAAGGGCTTGTGGTGTGGGGTGCTATCTCTGGAGGTAACTTGCTTTATGTCCTCTAGTGAGCCTGTTAATGTTTTTTCACTTTAATTTCTTCAACAAAAAACATGAAGAACAGTAAGTATAGTAAATTGTTATGTATTATAATGATTGATACTTCTAAAGTACATATGGGAATCTATGATTAAATATTTATAGGCCAGAATCTTCCCAAAGATTCTGATCTATTCCAGCTTTTTGGACTATTAGAGGGAAGTGTTATAGAGAAAAGTGCCTCTCTGGAAACTTCTGAAAGTGACTGTGATTGCTAATAGAGAAAAAGGATGCCTATCAGGATTCCGAAACGTGTGCAGATGAATGCATTTTTTTGTGTTAGCTAATTTACTCACTTGAGAATAGTTTTTTTTTACTCACTCTGCTGTTATTAATGGGTTGAGAGTAAGATGGTATCTAACAACAGGACCAAAACATCCGAAACCTCTGCCTTTTTGCAGGATCTCCTAGAGAAACAAACATCCTGTCATCCTGAGGCTTTGTCACCAAAAACACTTTAGAAATAAAATAGACAGCCTCCTTGAAGGCTTTTCTGGCCACGTTTACTGGTGGACTGGAGACGAGAATTAAAAATGGCTCTCTACTCAAAGTCCAGAGCTGAGTCATCTTTTTGCTATTAAACAAGTGAAGTGCCATCAAGAAAAGGGCAAGTAGGAGATGTGTATTTTGAGCAAGAATTAGGGAATAATAGAGTTTGTCCCAATTCCTGGAGTAAGGCTGGTCTAGATCATCTGTTTCAGGTTCTTAAAAGTTTTTTTTTAATTTTTTATCTGCTGCTTGGAAGGATGGATATTTTCAGAGAATGTAGAGCTTGCCTTTGTGTCTAGAGTAACCCACCCAGTCATATGAGATCAAGCCAGGGCAGCTTCTGAATAGGAAGTACAACTGTGTAAATTTAATGGCTGAGAGAGCCAAATAGCAAACAGGAGGAGAGCTGTTAGTCTTCAATTTTGTGGAAGCAAGAGAGGAGAGAAGAGACAAGAGACATGAAGACAGAGCTTTTTTCCATGAAGGAATAGGCCTAGGAGCCTTACATCTGTGTAGGAAGGTCCTAAGTCATAACACACAGGAGAAGAGTATGCCACGTTTACAAATGGCAGGTAAATTGGTCCTCCTTCCTGATGACACACCATCATTATGCCTGCACCTTGGGCAATGGGATGGAAACTGTTGCCAATCCTAACTGATGTTCCTGAGATTCTTAAATATTTGAAATCTGTAGATTCTTATTAGAATTTTACTGAAGTATAATTTGAAAACTGTATGTTTTAAAGTAATATTATGTCCTGTTATTTTCCTCCAAAAAATTGTTCTGATTAGGTAAAAACTGGTTAGTACTGAGAAAGCATAGAGATAAGAGGGAAAGGGGTTAAATAATCTTTAACTGAATAAGTGACTCTGTGTGCTATTGGGCACTCATCCTAGCTTCAGTTCTTTCTGGTCAACTTACTTCTTGTCTTTAGATTTAGCTTTTCTTTTCTACCCTGAACTCAATCATGGAAGCAGCAACAGAGCACAGGTAGGTCACTGTAAGGCCCAATCGGATCCTTCCATCATTCCACAAAGCTGTCAGGTTCCTACTCTTTCTTCCCTTGTAGAATATCCGATGGTATCAGCTGTGGAAAGGACACTGGACATATTCCCTGGTATAAAGGTAATTGGAAGGGAAAGCACAAATTTTTATTATGCAATACTTTTTAAATCATAAAGACAACCCTTTCTTTATAAAAATTATTTTAGACTGACTGTAATGTGAAATGGGTTAGTTAAAGTATTTTTATTAATATAGAGATATAATCTTTACAGAAAATAAAAACTATATTGAACTAATTCTATATCAGAGGAGTGATTTGAAGGGTCTTATTTTTATGACAAAGTATATATTTGAAGAAAAGCATTTTAAAAAGATTTCACAAATCTTTTCTTTTAAACTTAAAAACGTAAACTTGCATACAAACAAAATATTCTGCCAACTTTTCTCTAGTTATATTTCTTCACATGAAGCAAGGAAGACCAACTAGTCTGATTCTCCCTGTCTTCAACTGGATAAGCAAACCTAAAAACCTGTTGTCTTAACATAATTTTGAAATTCTGTCTTTGGGGATTTTGCTTTTGTTGTAACCTCACTGACTCACTATTAGCCCTATTTTTAAATTTTAAAGCAGATATAATTCTTGGGTCACATTCCCAGTGTCATCAGCAAATATGTATATATATACACACACACAGATTTTGAAAAAATCAGGATCAGCTACTACAAATTGAATTATATATCATTAAATCACAATCATAAGTTAGGATTTTCATCACCAAGTAAGTTCATTTGTATTGGAGGAATACCATTGTTTACCATGTATGACTCTATGCCACCAGGTATATACCTTATACTGTCTCACAGTCTTAATAAACCCTCAATATAAATTTATTTAATTCATGTTGCCTTGAATTAAAAAATTTTAAAATTATCTATCATCACTTTGGAACACTGATTCTATTTTTATCACTCTGATCAAGGTCTTCAGTGATTACCTGTTTTCTACAGGAACAAATCCATCTTCCTTAATCTGGCATTCAAGAGCCTTTGCATTCCATCTACAGTCTCATTGGCTGGCTTTATCTCCTACTATTCCTTCTGCTGCTCCTCCTCTACTTTAGCAGTAGATGCTAGTTTTACTAAATGGGAGTATATCAGTCAACTTTCATGAACTCTCAATAAAAGTTTATTTTTTTTCTCCAAATGTATATTTTGAGTCCGGTTAGGCTAATATAACTTATGTTCCCTTTCTGTTTCTTCCTACCACTGTACATAATTTTTTTTTCTGCATTTATTCTAACTTTAGAATGACTTTTTTGTTTTCATTCAGTTTCTATAATATCATTACGGCCCAGTTCAATTCCGTTCTTTGTCATGACAATTAATATAGCTAGCTTAAAATGTTTATATGCCTATATTACAACTGGCTAGTAAAACATACTGTCTTTTTAACATCAGTTGAAGTTTTATATTGGCATGTGGTTATATCATTTGGTTTCCCATTTGTTTATATATTGCTTTTCCTCTTAGACTATTAAGATAACTTGAGGGCAAGGAGTATGTCATATATAGACATATGTATGAATATGTTTGTTATATATATAGATGTATTTATTATTTATAAATTTGGATATATTTTTTAAAACAGCTTTACAATGAATTACATATTTGTTTTGAAACCACAAAATCAAGTGAAGCTATGCTCCGACAAAGTGTTGTTACTCTTCAGGATCAGCTGTTTCAAAAAGAGCAAGAAAATGCTAAATTAAAAGAAAAGCTTCAGCAATCACAAGAAGCATTCTGTCCTTTACCTCGAGAATGTGATTCAGACCGCTCAGAACAGGTGAGACATTTTCTAAAAATGTTTCTCTGTATAATATTATATTAAAGTATTTACTACAATTGACTGAAACACAAAAGTTAAATAAATTTGCATATATTAGAATATATGTGGCAGATTTGCGTTGTGCTTTTATCATACTCTTTAGAAATGAATATTTTATATGGTGTGGATTCATGTAGAAATACAGGGGTTATCTGGTAGAGTTATTAGGTTGAAACAATTGGCTGATATATGATAATGAAAAGGAAATTAATAGGTCATGCCTATTTTGAGACTTTTTATTGAATGAGATAATGGAATGAAAATCTGGAAGTCTCATAAAAGTACTTGCCTAAATTCCTGGTGTGTGGTGAGTGAGTGAGTACTGTGAAAGTCACTCAGTAGTGTCCAGCTCTTTGCAACCCCCTAGACTATACAGTCCACGGAATTCTCCAGGCCAGAATACTGTAGTGGGTAGCCTTTCCCTTCTCCAGAAGATCTTCCCAACAAGTTAATACCATTTAGTCTCAATTCTGTCAGTACCTTGATATATGATTTTGGGCAGATCAGTTGACTTTTCTACCTATTTCCTGTCCAACTAAGTGAGGTAGTACAAATGTACAGATAAATAAGCAGGTTTAGTATTCAAATAAACCTGGGATCAAATTGTAGCTCTACCTGTGAGCTTTGTGAACTTGAACTCATTTCTTAACCCTTTTAGCCAAAGTTTCTTTGCAGATAAAATATGATATTAATGCTTTGTCATAGTTTGTGAGGATTAATGAGATAATGCATGTTAAACACAGAGCTTGTCATATAGAAAATATCCAGAGGTACCTCTTTCAGATAATTTTCAAGGTAACTTTCAGCTGTAAATACATATTATTAAAAAATCGTACTCCTGTTAGTTTATTTAATACACTCAGCATTTCTTTTAATTTTAGAATTTAAAGAAATGAATTAACACAGTTATATACTTGGAAGCTTTAAAGTTTATTAGTGATCCTTTAATAGTAGTTTTTCAACCCAGCATATTTTGTCTTGCTAACAAGCAGTTTTAAAATTTGTATTGTATTACATTGTATTTTTTGGACATCAAGTGCACAGAATTGGATTAGTCATAAAATTTATATCATGACACAATACTGTATTATGTGTATATTTATTTTAATTGTCACTTTTTAAATTACCCTTGGTCCCACCAACTGATCCAAGGGTAGAAAATTACTGATAGCTTATATCTACTTGTATCCTTCACCCTTTACTGCTACCCTGATTCTCTCACCAGAGGTAACTACTGAACTATTTATCATTTTAATTGTTTTTTATAAAGTTTTATTCCATAAAATTTTATGAGGAAGTAGAATATGGCTGTTTTCCCATTTATAAAAATGTATTAAATTGTGCTGTTTCCTGGGTTTTCGCAGTTTTTCTTATCACTGTATTAAGATTCACCTATGATGTTTAGTATAACTGTTCATTTATTTTTACTGCTATAAAATACTCTCTGTGATTATATCATAACTACTTAGCCATTCATTTGTAGATGAGTATTAGGGTTACTTCCATCTTTTTGCTATTATGAATAATGCTACAGTTGACATTTTTGTACATGATTCTTAGCATACACATGCAGCATTTTTGTGAAATAAATATCTCAGAATAGAAATTCTAGGTTTAGGGTATGAAAATGTTACTTTTGCAAAATGCTGGCCACTTACTTTTCAAAGTGTTTTTCATCCATTTTTCTTATACCAATAATGTATTTGGTTGATTTTCATCCTCACCACTTGATATTATCAGACTTAGTTTGTTGACAGCTGCTGAATTAGTATAAAATAATAATATTTTTATCATCATGTATTTATCACTGATAAAGCATATTTTTGTGATTACTAGCCAAGTGAGTGCCCTCTTCTGCAAAGTGTCTATTTCTGTCTTTTATCCATTCTTCTATTGGCTTTTTTCTTACTGATTTTTAAATATTCTTTAAATGTTTTTGATATTAATCTCTAGTAGGTTAAATATGTGGCAACTATCTTCTCTTAGTATGTACCTTGTCTTTTGATTTTCTTTAACATGTCATACGTGAACAGAACTTCCTAATTTTAATTTAGAAAAAGTATTATTTTATCATTAGTGCTCATTTAAGAAATCCTTTCCTACTCCAAATATGGAAATATTTATATCTCTGTTTTCTTCAAAAAGTTTTAAAGCTTTGCTTATGTCATTTATATTTATAAATCATTTGGAATTGTGTTTCATATATTGTTTAAGGTAAGGATGCATTTTATTTATTTATTTTTTCCCCAAGTAATAGTCAGTGAATCAACCCACTGGATGATCCCCTTTTTTCCTGTTTAGTGTTGGGCTACCTCTATCATATATCCTATATTTTATTTAATTTCATTGAATATTTTATTTTATTTATTTTTTTATTTTTATTTTTTTCTCATATTTTTTATTTATTTATTTATTTTTTATTTTAATTTTTTATTTTTTTTTAAATTTTAAAATCTTTAATTCTTACATGCGTTCCCAAACATGAACCCCCCTCCCACCTCCCTCCCCACAACATCTCTCTGGGTCATCCCCATGCACCAGCCCCAAGCAAGCTGCACCCTATGTCAGACATGGACTGGCGATTCAATTCTTACATGACAGTATACATGTTATAATTCCCATTCTCCCAAATCATCCCACCCTCTCCCTCTCCCTCTGAGTCCAAAAGTCTGGTATACACATCTGTGTCTTTTTTCCTGTCTTGCATACAGGGTCGTCATTGCCATCTTCCTAAATTCCATATATATGTGTTAGTATACTGTATTGGTGTTTTTCTTTCTGGCTTACTTCACTCTGTATAATTGGCTCCAGTTTCACCCATCTCATCAGAACTGATTCAAATGAATTCTTTTTAACGGCTGAGTAATACTCCATTGTGTATATGTACCACAGCTTTCTTATCCATTCATCTGCTGATGGACATCTAGGTTGTTTCCATGTCCTGGCTATTGTAAACAGTGCTGCGATGAACATTGGGGTACATGTGACTCTTTCAATTCTGGTTTCCTCGGTGTGTATGCCCAGAAGTGGGATTGCTGGGTCATAAGGTAGTTCTATTTGCAATTTTTTAAGGAATCTCCACACTGTTCTCCATAGTGGCTGTACTAGTTTGCATTCCCACCAACAGTGTAGGAGGGTTCCCTTTTCTCCACACCCTCTCCAGCATTTATTGCTTGCAGATTTTTGGATCGCAGCCATTCTGACTGGTGTGAAGTGGTACCTCATTGTGGTTTTGATTTGCATTTCTCTAATAATGAGTGATGTTGAACATCTTTTCATGTGTTTGTTAGCCATCCGTATGTCTTCTTTGGAGAAATGTCTACTTATTCTTTCTAAACTATTTTCTCTGTATTCTTAGACAATGCTACATCATCTTAATTAGCATAGCTTCATAGTAAATTTTTATATTTGATAGATCTACTTTCTTACTATTCTTCAAAGTGTCTTGGCCATGTTGGCACTTAGCACTTAAATATATCTTTAAGGATAATTTATAGTTTCATGAAAACACTGTTGAGAGTTTTTGTAAACAGTTTTACTGAAGGGTAACATACAAACAGTAAAGTACAAACCTTAAGTGTGTAACTCAATGACATTTCACAAACTGAACACATCCATATAATACTATTCAGATCAAGAAATAGAATATTATTAATATTCAGTAAACCTCCATAATGTTCATAATAGGTAGCAACCCCTACAACATAACCACTGTTTTTACTGCTATCATCATTGATTAATTTTGCTTATTTTTGAAACTTAATAGTATTTCACCCTTAAACACTATATGCTGTGGGTATTTTGTAAATATCCTTTGTCACATTAGGAAGTTCCTGTCTTTCATAGTTTGATGGAAGCTTTTCATGAACAGGTATTGATTGTATAGAGTGCATCTTTTTTTAAAATCATTTTTTATTGAAGGATAATTGCTTTACAGAATTTTGCTGTTTTCTGTCAAACCTCAACATGAATCAGCCATAGGTATACATATACCCCTCCCTTTTGAAACTCCCTCCCATGTTCCCTTCCATCCCACCCCTCTAGGTTGATACAGAGCCCCTTTTTGAGTTTCCTGAGCCATACAGCAAATTCCCATTGGCTATATATTTTACATATGGTAATGTAAGTTTCCATGTTACACTTTCCGTACATCTCACCCTCCCTTCCCCTCTCTCTGTGTCCATAAGTCTATTCTGTATGTCTGTGTCTCCATTGTTGCCCTATAAATAAATTCATCAGTGCCATTTTTCTAGATTCCATATATATGTGTTAGAATACAGTATTTATCTTTCTCTTTCTGACTCACTTTACTCTGTGTAATAGGTTCTAGGTTCATCCACCTCATTAGAACTGACTGAAATGCGTTCCTTTTTATGGCTGAGTAATATTACATTGTGTATATATACCACAACTTCTTTATCCATTCATCTGTCGATGGACATCTAGGTTGCTTCCATGTACTAGCTATTATAAGTAGTGCTGCAGTGAACAATGGGATACATGTGTTACAGTGCATCTTTTACAGTGATGCTAAGGCTTTTCTTGTGTAATCTGTTAGGTGGTTTATTACATTTATTGTTTTTCAATTATTAATTCAGTTTTGTACTTATGAAATAAACCAAACTTCATTGTAATTTTTTTAATTTTCATATTGCTGGATTCAATTTGCTAATATTTTTGTTAGGATTCTTGCATCTGTATTTATGAGGGATATTGGGCTTGTCCTTTCTTGAATGTTTCATGTTAGATTTTGATATTAAGTTGATGCTGGTGTCCTAATGTGAATTAAAAGTGTTCTCTTTTTCACTTTACTAGAAGAGTTTGTATAAGACTCTTTCTTTCTTACTGAATACTGAATGCTTTCCTTCTTACTTAAGGAACAAGTCAATTATATTCAGCATTACACTGGAGATTCTAACTAGTACAATAAGGCAAGAAACAAATAAAATCATACTAATTAGAAATAAGGAAGTAAAACTCTTTTTATTCACAGAACCTGAGCATCCGTATAGAAAGCCTACTGAGTCTATGATGAAGCTCCTAGAAATAGTAAGTAAATTTAGCAGTGTTGCAAGATGTGACATCAGTTTACAAAACTCAATTATATATCTAAATATTAGAGACAAATAATTAGAAATTGAAATTTAAGAAGACCGTTTATAATAACATCAAAGCCTGTGTAATAATTAAGGATGAATTTGACAAAATGTGCCCCAGACTTGTACAGTGAAAAGTACAAAACATACCAGAGTGAAATTATAAGACATATATAAGTGGACAGCTATCAGTTCTGCCCCAATTGATCTATTATGTAATCACAATAAAAATTCCAGGAGGCTATATTTTCTAGATAAGTACCAGCCAAGACTAGAATTTATAAGGAAATGCAAGGGAACTAAAAGAACAAAATCAAGTATAATAAAAAATAAAGTTGAACTTATACTACCTAATTTTGAGACATATTTAACAAGCTAAAAAATCTAAATTGTGGGTGTAGTGTTCACATGAAGACTGACAAAATAATTGATAAAACAGGATAGAGTCCAGAAAAATACCCACTAGTATGTGTCTCTTTACCTCATGAAATGTAGTGTAAGTCACTTAGTTCTTTTTAAAGAATTCTCTGTGTATCCTTGCTCTTAGTATTAGCTTGTCAGTTTTACAAATAGATATTCAGTTAGAAATGTTTCTAGTTTCCCTTGTGATTTTCTTTTTGCCCCTTTAGTTATTAGGAGATATGTTTTTTTAATTTTGAAATAATGTTTTTCTCCTTGTACATCTTATTTTTATTCACTTCAAATATACTTCTATTATGGTCAGAGATAGTACTCTATAGTATTATTGTATTTGGAAATTTATTGAGACTTGTTGTATGTCCCAGCATAGAGTTTTGGTGAACTTACTGTTGGTTGATACTTGAAAATAATATGTGATTTCCATATTGGCTTGAGTTTCCCTTAAATATCAGTATTAATTATGTCATTGTGGTTGGTAGTGTTCAGATCTTATGTATTTAGTGATTTTTATCCTTAGGTTTTAATCAGCTTTTCTGTCAGTTGCTAAGAGAAAATCTTACAGTATGATTGTTTTTCTCTTTAATTTTGTCAACATTTGCTTCATGTATTTTGAAGCTGTTTTACTAGGGGCATATGTATTTATAATTGTCATGTCTTTCTAATTAATCAAGCCCTTTGCTATTGTAAAATGTTACTTTTAACTATAATAATACTCTGTTGACTTGAAATCAAATTTTATGATGTTAATTTAATCAATCAATCTCTTTAATGGTTACCTTTTCCATGGTAGTATACCATTTCCCATTGACAGAGGAGGTTGGTGGGCTGCAGTCCATGGGGTTGCAAAGAGTCAGACATGACTAAGCCACTTCACTTACATTTTATACCTTTTCCCATTCTATAAATTTCCATCCATGGGTGTCTTAATATTTAAAGTGTACATAGTTGGATCCTGTTTCTATTCATTCTAGCAATTTCCTTCTCATCGCAATGGTAATGCATTTAGATTTAATATGATTATTTATATGGTTGTGTTTAGGTGTACCATCTTACCATTTGTATTCCATTTGTCCTGTTTGTTGGTTCCTCTGTTCCTAGTTCCTTCCTATTTTTCTGGGTTAATTGACTGTTTATATATATATATATTTTAAAGTAGTTTTAAAATGTCACTTTTCTGTATTCTGGACTCCAGTGTTTCTGACAATGTAACTGGGAATTTGTTTCCTTGTTACCAACAATTAAATGTTATGTGTCAGTGTTGTCTAGATTTTTTTCCCTCAATATTTAACCTTTGATATTAAGCATTTTAACTCTGATGTTCCCAAGTATGATTTTCATTGTGGTCATCCTTCTTGCAGTTTGATGACTTCTTGATTTCTGTAAATAATACTTTTTTTGTATTTTTTACTGAATTGGGGAAATTTCTGACATTATTTTGTCAAACATTTTTCTGACCTCTCTCTTTTCCTTTCGAAGATTCCTGTTTTACTTATGTAAGACTTTTCAACATTACCCCGAAGACTGATGAGTCTCTCTTCATTTTTTAAAATCTTCCAATCTGTGTTCTTTAGTTAATTTATATTAATTTTTATTCAAGTTAACTGACATTTCTGTTATCTCCAATTTTTCTATAGGTCTTTTCTGTGAATTATTCTATAAATATTTTACATTTCAGTTCTAGAATTTTCATTTGATTCATTACTGTATTATATATGTATCTGTGAAGTTTTCCTATTTAATCTTACAAGCACATTTTTTTTCTTTTGGTCCCTATTATAATAGTTAAAGTAGATTCTTTAAAATCATTATATTTTTGATTATATCTTTTGGGTCTTCTTGGATTTAATTACTTAGTGATTTTCCTTTGCTTTAAATACAGGTCATATATTAATGTTTTGTCTGTGTCTAACAATTTTGGATTATTTAATGTATATAGTAACAGATATGTTATAGAAATTCTGCTTTCTGACATGTTACAGTACTCATAAGTTCTGAAGTTCTTCCTCCAGCTGCCTCCCTTCCTCTCTTTCTCTCAGAATTTAAATAAGTTAACCACCAAGCCCTGATTTCCTTCAGATGAAAACAGTTAAAAAAAAAAAAAAAGAAAACAGTTAAATTGCTTTTAAGTTCTTTTATCTGGATTGCTTAGAGTCTTTGCCATGATACTTCAGGTATCAGTCATAGTTTTGACTGTCACCCTTCTAGAATTTTTCTTCTTTATAGCTACAGTGGTGGGCTCAACTTTGTCCTGAACTTCTTCAAGGCAGTAAAACTGAAAATTACTATTGGAATTTTAGCCTCCCCACATCATGTCTGGTATGAGCCTGTCTTGGATAAAAATTCACAAAAATGGGAAACTTACTCAGAATATTCTATTTTTCCAGTATCAGTTCTTATTCAGATTCTTCCTGTATTTGATCATTCTCTGTACCTTCAGGTAGTTGTTTTTATATTTTGCTCAGAGTTGAAATACTTTTATGCAGGAGATTTAACCTGATAGAAATCTACTCAGCTACTATAAATGGAACTTCCCAGTCATTCACTTTTTAGAGTGTATTTTAACTAACTTACTTAACTTACTTCAGGGTGTATTTAATTTTTCACACAATGCAAGGAACTTAATACATTCTGACTCCTTTGTCTCACCTATTTTGCTGTTATCTTACATTTTAATCCTACATATATTCTTATTCTGTAAGACGTTATTATTAAAAACAATCAGTATTCATTGAGAATTTTTATCCCTTTGGAAGCTCTTCATTCTTTTCTGCAATTCTGTGTTTCCCCCTAGGATCTTTTGCCTTAAGCATTTTTTTAAAGTTACTTTTTGTTTTTTTAAGTGACGATCTGCTGACAGTGAATTCCCTCATTTTATATTTATTAGAGAATTCCTTTTGTCTTCATTTCTGAGTACTATTTTCAGGTGGGTCAGTTCAGTTCAGTTCAGTTCAGTCACTCAGTCGTGTCCAACTCTTTGCGACCCCATGAATTGCAGCACGCCAGGCCTCCCTGTCCATCACCAACTCCCAGAGTTCACTCAAACTCACATCCATCGAGTCGGTGATGCCATCCAGCCATCTCATCCTCTGTCGTCCCCTTCTCCTCCTGCCCCCAATCCCTCCCAGCATCAGAGTCTTTTCCAATGAGTCAACTCTTCTCATGAGGTGGCCAAAGTACTGGAGTTTCAGCTTTAGCATCATTCCTTCCAAAGAACACCCAGGGCTATCTCCTTTAGAATGGACTTGTAGAATTTTTTTTCTTTGTTTTAAAGTTGATACTCCTTGTCTTCTGGCTTCCATATTTTGAGTTGAAAAGGCAGCTCTCTCTCCTTTGAAAGTAATGGATCCATTCTCCCAATGCTGTTGTTGTTTAGTTGCTAAGTTGTGTTTGACTCTTTTGTTACCCCATGGACAGTAGTCCACCAGACTCCTCTGTCCATGGGATTTCCCAGGCAAGAATGCTGGAGTGGGTTGCCATTTCCTATTCCAATTCTCTGATTAACTTTTCATGTTTTCTCTATTTTTGGTTTTCAGTGGTTTTAATATGTGTGCTGGTGTTTCTGATTTTTTTGTGCTTTCAAGTTTATTTAAAGTTTTTTCTTCCTGTATAGGGTTTTTTGAATTCTTGGAAAATTCTTGCTAAATATCTCTTCAAATATGACTTCTACATATTCTTTCTTTCCAGTTCTTGTGAGATTTCAGTTTCTTTTTTTTGTTGTTGTTGTTTTTGTAAAATATGTTTATTTATTTTAATTGGAGGTTAATTACTTTACACTATTGTATTGGTTTTGCCATACATCAACATGAGTCCGCCACAGGTATACATGTGTTCCCCATCCTGAACCCCCCTCCCACCTCCCTCCCTGTACCATACCTCTGGGTCGTCTCAATGCACCAGCCCCAAGCATCCAGTATGATGCATCGAGCCTGGACTGGCGATTCGTTTCATATATGATATTATACAGGTTTCAATGCCATTCTCCCAAATCATCCCACCCTCACCCTCTCCCACAGAGTCCAAAAGACTGTTCTATACATCTGTGTCTCTTAGACTATTCCACCATGTGCTCTGTATCTTTGATGACTCTTTAGTATCTTCAAAGGTTTTTTTTTTTTTTCCCTCTTTACGTCGACCTTTAACTTTCTTCAGTTCATTCATTCTCTCCTCTGTTATGGGTAGTCTGATGTTGTATCCATCTATTAAATTCTTGAATAGAATGTATATTCTATTTTTGTTGGATGAAGTGTCCTAATTGTCTGTGAGATCTATTTGACTTGCAGTGTTTTTCAAGTCTTGCATTTTCTTGCTTATCTTCTGTCTAGTTGTTCTGCCCTTTATTATTTGTCTATTTCTTTCTTCAGTTCTGTTCATTTTTGCTTGACACATTTTGGGGCTCTGCTTTTAAGTACGTATATATTTATAACTGGAATATCTTACATTTAGAATATACTGGAATATTTTATACCTTCTTATATTAGAATATCTTCTTATATTTATCATTTTTAAATGTCTTTATCTATAGTGACAATTTTTGTCTAAAGTCTATTTTGTCTGATATAATTTATTTTAATTTCCTCTCCACGTTGTGATGTAAATAACATAGAACACTGTATTCGTTCAAAGTGTACAACATACTGATTTCATGTCAAAATGTTAGCCACAATAAGTTTAGTTAACGTCTGTGACTTCACTCAGTTACAGTTTATTTCTTTTGATGAAAACAGTTCACCTGATACTATAACAGCGTTGTTAACTGGCTGTACCCCAATACAAAATGTTTTCGGTGTTAAAAAAAAGTCTCTCTTAAGCAAGTTACAGAAACAGGATGTTGTTAACTATAGTCACCATGCTCTATGTTGTATCCTTATTACATATTTATCTTGGAATTGGAAGTTTGTACTTTTTAGTCACCTCACACTTTATCCCCAGCCCCTGCCACCAGTCTCTGGCAAGTGCCTATCAGTTCTGTATTTCTGTAAGTTTTTCCTAGGTTCCATTTCTTCATAATTCAGTCAGGGAGAGTTGTATATTTCTGGGAATTTATCTGTTCCTTCTGAGTTATCCTTTTTTCTTTGGTGTATAAATTGTTCAGAGTAGTCTCTCATGATCCCTTGTATTTCTGTGGTATCAGTTGTAACATCTTGTCTTTCACTTCTAATTTTCTTATTTGAGTTCTCTTTTTTCTTGTTAAGTCTAGCCAAGCTTTATGAATTGGTTTATGCTTTTTAGGAAACGGCTCTTTGTTTCATTGATCTTCTTAGTTGTCCTTTTAATCTCTATTTCATTTGTTTCTGTTTTGATCTTTCTTTCTTCATTCTACTAACTTTGGGCTTAGGTTGTTCTTTTTTTCTGTTCTTTGAGATATAAAGTTAGAATGTTCTTCAGAGCTGTTTTCTTTTTCTTAATATAGGTGTTTATCATTACGAACATCCTTAAGATTGCTTTTGCTGCATCCCACACATTTCTGTATACTGTATTTCCTTTTGTGTTTGTCTCAAGATATTTAAAATTTTTATTTTGATTTATTTTTTAATCATTGGCTGCTCAGTATCATGTTGTTTAATCTCCACATATTTTTGAATTTTCCAGTTTTTTGTTTATAATTTTTTGTTTTATACTGTTACAGTTGAAACGGATGCTTGATATGACTTCAGTCTTATAAAATTCATTAAGACTTGTTTTACGGCCTAGCATAGGATCTATCCTGGAGAATATTACACATGCCCTTAAGAAGAATATGTATTCTTATGCTTTTGGCTGGAACCTTCTGTACATATGTGTAAGGTTCCTCGGGTCTAATGTATCATTTAAATTCAGTGTTTCCCTTTGACTTTTTGTCTGGATGATGTATTCATTGTTGAAAGTAGGATATTGAGTCTCATACTATTGTTCTGTTGGTGTCTATTTCTCCCTTCAAATCTATCATTATTTCCCTTCCATATTTAGGTCCTCCTATGTTGGCTGTATAAATACTAATCAGTGTTATATCTTTGTGTTGGATTTACCCCTTTATTATTTTTATTTTTTTTAATTTTTATTTTTACTTTATTTTACTTTACAATACTGTTTTGGTTTTGCCGTACGTTGACATGAATCCGCCATGGGTGTACATGAGTTCCCAATCCTGAAACCCCCTCCCACCTCCCACCCCATATCATCTCTCTGGATCATCCCCGTGCACCAGCCCCAAGCATCCTATATCCTGTATCGAACCTAGACTGGCGATTCGTTTCTTACATGATAGTAGACATGTTTCAGTGCCATTCTCCCCTTTATTATTTTATGATGACCTTCCTTTTTTCTTTTTCCAGGCTTTGGCTTCAAGTCTATTTTGTCTAATATAAAGTGTAGCTCCTCCTATACATTTTTGTTTCCATTTGCATGGAATTATCTTTTTCCACCCCTTCACATTCAGTCCACGTGTATCTTTAAATCTGAAGTGAATTTGGATGTCTGTTTCCTTCCCCAGGTTAGGGAAGTTTTCAGTCATTATGTCTTAAAATAATCTTTCTTCCCTTTTCTCCCTCTTTTCTCTTTCTGGGATTCCTATAGTGAGTATTGTTTCACTTAGTGGTGTCTCATAAGTTCCTTAAGCTATGTTCACTCTTTCTCATTCCTTTTTTTTTCCTTTTGCTCTTCTGATTTCCTGTCTCTGAGTTTGCTGATCATTTCTTTTACTTCATGTAGTTGTCCATTAACCCCCTCTACTGTGTTTTTCAGTTCAGTTATATTCTTTAGCTCTGATTTGTTTGGTAAGTTCTTGTATATTTTATTTCTTTGTTGAAATTTTTCCTTTGCTTTTGCATTGTTTTCTTTGTTGAACATCTTTACAGCCATTATTTTGACATCTTTATCAGGTAAATCACTTATCTCCATTTCACTAAAGTCTGTTTCTGGGGTTTTATATTGTCCTTTTGTTTGGAACATATACCTCATTTTTTGCTTTTTTGTTTTCTTGTTCTTTTCATTTTCCTTGTCTCTTTATGTTAGTTTCCATGCATTTGATAAAATAGCCACCTCTTCTAGACAGAGGTGAAATCATGTAGAAGATGAAACTTATCCTTCCACTTGACCTTAGCTCTTGATTCTCTCTCAAACTTTTATGATTGTCTAAACATATTTCTTCATTCTTAGTAGCTCCCAGTAGTTGAGAGTGTGCCAAGATCTGTCAGTGTCCCATAGGGGAGAATGTCAGTCAGCACCCAGATGCACACTGATTGAAAGTCAGACTCTCAACCAGCAGCTTTTACATTATGCAAAGATACCTCTTTCAGGGAAGGACTGATAGAATGACATTTTTTTCTGCTCACTTTGTATTGAGCCCTCAAAGGACAGCCAGTTGAGAACTGTTTTTTATTCTTACCACACACAAACAGACACGTATGCAAACACGTGTGAAATACAAGGACATTTTTCAAGGTGATAGATATGTTTGTTAACTTGATTATGGTGATGGTATTGGGGTGAATGCCTATATCCAAACTTACTGAGAAGCATATATATACATGTATATCTCGAACATGTGTAGTTTTTTTGTAAATCAGTTATACTTCAATAAATCTCAAAATAAGAGATGGAAAAAAAAACCAAAACTGTTTCTTGTTTGCTGTAGTCCTGTTGAACCCATGGATACAAACCTCGCTGGCCACTAGTTAAGTGATAGAGAGGTGCATTCCATGGGCAGCAGCTGCAAAGCTAGGGCACCATATGGGTCCCTAAATCTTCTTTCAAGGAGAGATACTGGTGACCTGGAATAGGGCAGAGGGAGTGCGAAGATGGCACTAAATGGCTTAGGTTGACTACTTGTACTCATGTAGCTGGAAAAGCCCAAGATGGTTGTTGTTGTGCTCAAGGTTCTGATTTGGGCAACGGGTGATTTATGCAACTGATGTCTTATACTTGTGTAGCTGCAGATACCTTGGATAGCTTCACTGTGGTTCCTGGCTTCAGCATGAGTTTGGGGCGGTGGTGCAGATGGGGTGGCTGCTATTATCAGCTAACTCAGAAACCTGTGGGACAAAGACTAATGAGATCTGAAAGGATCCATGATGAATCGTGGCCATTGGCTTCATCAGTGGTGAACTCTGCTAAGGTTGTCTGCAGAGCAGATCTCTGTGAACCACCCATCATTCTGCTGCCTATTTGTTAAAAGTAGCCTCTGCATTTCTTCCTTGTTACTAGCTGGCTCAGTATGTCTCAGCTTTGCTGGTCTGGGTAGGTTGAAACTGAAGTTGGACTTTGGTGTAATGACCCGAGAAGCTATTGAAGCTGGTTGTTCATGTGTCTCTTGTTTTCCTGGTGAGAGGAAATTTTTCTAGCTTGGAAGTTCCTTCTTGGTGCTGAATAATGCCAACATAGGATATGGAATGATGTGGACAAGATGAACTTTTCTTTCTTTTCTTGTGCAGTTATTCTGTTTTTTTTTTTTGTTGTTGTTGTTGTTCCACTGTGTTGCTAAAACTTACTAAATGTACCCTAGTGACATCCCAGAACTGTTTTTGCCCATGGAGAGCTGTTCACCAGTTGATCTTCATGGGGAGACAGAGAAGCTAGGTTCTCCTATGTCACCTTTTTTTACCCCACCAGAACTGTTACTTGTTTTTAATACATGTGTTTTTGTGTAACAGGTTACTCCTACTATTAACAAGATTACTTTGCTGGAGTATTAACATCAAGGGACATGACAGTATTTCAGCCTTGAAGTTTTTATATATGTGTATGTTTATATACATAGCTTATGCTTTATATTATATATAGCTCAGCCATATTTCTCCTAAAGTTTAGTTAAACATGTTTTTCCTTTTCCTTTGGCATAGTTTTGAATGGACTCATTCTAAGCAATGGTTAGCGTATGGACCCTATCTTTAAAATTATGATTGTTAACAGAGAAAAATGGCAATAATAACTATTCATAAGAGTGGTTTTTCAAACAGATTTATTTAGTCCTTTTTTGCAATAAATATTAATATTTTACCTATAAATTTTTATAAGTTGCATTTTAGAATTATAATGTGATATATTTTATGTGTGTGTGGAGTATATATGTTCCTATAGTCTCTCATATTGGTTGATATTTCTCAGAATCTGACCTAGACTTTCCTAAATCTGCTTTGATTTAATTAAAAAGTACAGTTTGTTGTTTTCTTTGATCATTAGATTCATTAGTGGGATAGTTAAACCAATATTGTTAATTATACTTGTGCATATATATATATAACATTTATGTATTTTTCATAAATATTTGGTATTAGAATGGCATATAGTATATGGATACAGCTGTCAAATAAATGTTTTCAGGGTTGGTCAGGATAGTATTTGTATTCACCTTTGAGGAAATTCAGGTTGAGACATAGAAAGGAAAAGTTCAAAATAATTTTTCTCTCCCTTGTATAATTGGAGTTTGAAAGAGAGGTGGATGGATATTAGTTATTGTTCAACATGTTTCTCTGAATGAGAATTTTTATGTAGTTAATGAAATGACCTTAAAATATATACATTTTATAGAACTATAGAATAGTGACTCTTCCATTATTTGAAAGACTGGTGTAGATGTTTAAAAATCAGATTTTTGAGATGAAACTTGATTTTTCATGTATTAAGGACATTTTCTTTAAAATTTTATTGCAAATGCAATAATCATACTATTAGCCAGAATTCTCTATTAATTGATATATCTAAACTTACTTTACAAATATTTACTGATATCCTACCATGTGTTGGGCACTGATAGTTCTTGGTGATAAGAAAACTTTAGGGGACAAAATAAGATATTTGCACTTATGGAGCATACATTCAGATCTGAGAGTCACCACCATCAAACAAATAAACATGTTACATGGTAATAAGTATTCTGAAGAAAAATAATGCAATGTGAAACACATAGTGATTGAGAGTGATGTTGCTTTTTTATATATGATTGTAAGAGAAAGCTTGGAAGAAAAGTTATGACCTACCTAGATAGCATATTGAAAAGCAGAGACATTACTTTGCCTGTCTGTCTAGTCTAGGCTATGGTTTTTCCAGTAGTCATGTATGGATGTGAGAGTTGGACTATAAAGAAAGCTGAGTGCCAAAGAATAGATGCTTTTGAACTGTGGTGTTGGAGAACACTCTTGAGAGTCCCTTGGACTGCAAGGAGATCCAACCAGTCCATCCTAAAGGAGATCAGTCCTGGGTGTTCATTGGAAAGACTGATGTTGAAGCTGAAACTCCAATACTTTGGCCACCTGATACGAAGAGCTGACTCATTGGAAAAGACTCTGATGCTGGGAGGGATTGGGGGCAGGAGGAGAAGGGGACGACAGAGGATGAGATGGCTGGATGGCATCACCGACTTGATGGATGTGAGTTTGAGTGAACTCCAGGAGTTGGTGATGGACAGGGAGGCCTGGCATGCTACAGTCCATGGGATTGCAAAGAGTCAGACACGACTGAGCGACTGAACTGAACTAAAGAGAAAGCTATGCTTGTCAAGTGACTCCTGAGAAGATAACTAGAAGGAGTGAATTATTTAGATATATAAAGGAAGAGCATTCTAAGTGGAGGGATCAATAGATGCCAAGCTCATGAAGCAGGAGTTTGCCTAGCAGGGAGGCCATCCCTTGTGGCTAGATTCAAGAGAGCTGCAGTGAAGTGGATGATAGAAGTGACCTCAGAGGGGTAGATACAGGATCAGATGTTCTCTGGTCTTGTTCGGCCTGCATAAGCACATGGGTTTTACTCTGAGTGAGGTGGTGTGTTTTAAATAGAAGAGCAGCATGGAACCTATTGGAGTGTTTTAATCAGGTGGGTAATAAGTCTTAAGTTTATGTTTTAAAGGGATCACCCTGACTGCAGTCCAGAAAAGAGACTATTGGAAAGCAAAACTTGGAGCAGGGAGATAAGTTTAAGAGGCAGTTGTAATAGTCCAGGTGAAACTCAGTGAGTACTTAGAATAGATTGTGAGATGTAGTTTGATTTTGGAAATAATTCAGAGGTAGAACCTATAAGAATTGAAGATGGCTTAGATATGCTGGAGTGCTGTGATACATGGGGTTGCAAAGAGTTGGACACGACTGAGCAACTGAACTGAACTAGATATGAACTATGAGAAGGAGGAAAGAATTAAAAATAAATTCAAGATTTTCAGGTCTAATCATCTGAGCTAATAGTTTTGCCAATTTCTGAAGCAAAAAGGAACACTCTAACATTTTTCCCAGCAGGAAGGAAGAGGACGCTGAAGGTATATATAGAGAAGTGAGAGCCTTGAAGTAGAGAAATAGGAAGGGAGAGAAATATATGACTCAGAATGTCTCTCAATTAGTAACATATCCTTTCTCATGTCAGTACTATAACTGTTCTTCAGGATTTTGTCCATCTAGACTCATCTCTTTATCCATCCATCCATCCTCCCATCTATTCATTCATTTAGTATTCAATTATATAGTTAAAAATTATTAAACTCCTGTTGGATTCTCAGTACTAGATTTAGTATGAAGGGATACAAAGATGAATAAGGCAGTCTGCGTTTATGAATCTCATTAATGAGTATGCAGACAGGAAAATAATTATTATAAAGTGTGTTATTATGGAAACATGAATAAAGCATAGGCTTTGTAGAAACAAGTTTTGTGAGGGAGCATGTGTATGGAGAGGAGGAGGAATGCCAGACTTTTCAGAGAAAGTGGAATATGTCAGTTTGAAATTTAAGAGGTTATAGCTTCTTGTTGGAAGTGACATAGTGTCTGCCAGAGGGGACAAAGTTTGTGGTGTATCTTGGATATTGAGAATAGTCTAGGTAAGTGGTAGAATCACTTGGAGTTGGAGGGGTCGGGGTGTTGTAAAATAGTTTCTGATGTAATAGGTTTGGACTGGGGTCTTTTACATTCTAAGATATTCCTGTTGTAGGTGGTCCAGGGATAATCCTTTGATCAAGAAAAGACTAAATGGGCAAGTGGATTATACAGTTGAGAAAAAAAAGTTAGTATTTTAATTTTTCCATTTTTTGTATCCTTAATTTTTTTCAAATGCTTTTAGTAGTACTTTTCAGTTTATGAATTTAGGGGACTTCCCAGGTAATTCAGTGTAAAGACTCTTCCTGCCAATGCAGGAAATACAGGAGATAGTGGGTTCAGTTCCTGTAGGAGGACCTGCTGGAGGAGGAAATGTTAACCCACTCCAGTATCCTTGCCTGGAAAATCCCATGGACAGAGGTGCCTGGTGGACTACAGCCCTTGGGGTCGCAAAGAGTTGACTGAGTGACTAAGCATGCACACATTTACACAGTAGCAAGTAGCAACCTAAATTCTGAAATCTAGGTCCCTTATCTGTGTTACTTTGAACAGTTTATTTAACTTTTCTGAGTCTCAGTTTTATCATTTGAAGAAGGACATTTTAATAGTACCTACCTCATAGCAGTTTCATGGAGATTATAGGAGGTGATGCATGATGGACATTTAGAGCAGTTCAGTGTTACATCTTTTAAAAACACTTTTTGTGTTAGCAAATTTGAGGGTATTTTTTCTGTATTGGTGGTGATTTATCTTCTCGTTTTCCTGAACACACTTATAATCTGAATTATTGGTGAGCCAACTCTCAGTCTTTGCCAGAGAAAAGGACAAAGCTAATTGGTTCATATGGGATTGAAACCTGTGACCTTTGATTTCTTAGCACCCTGCTCTTAAAACTAGCTGAATATGGAATGACTGCCTATTCTCATCTCAGAGTGATTGTTTATCTTTTCCATGCAGAAGTACTGTTTCTTAACTTAAAGGAATATATTGCAGCAGAGGACAAAGAAGAAACCTAAGCCTTAAAATTACTCTTATTTAGCTGTGAATGAGATACACACCATGTGGCTAACGGCATAGGATTGTGAATTTTAACCAGAGGCTTATTAATTTTTATTTCTTTTCACAGATACTCTGTTCCTTCTTTTCTAGGTGATAGAGAATTGTCTTTTTGTATGTTGTTTTACCTTATGTTCTCACTTTCTTTTCAAAAAATTTATTACTAAATATCTGTGTACCCACCAGTAACTATCACCAACAGCCTTGATGGTACCTATACGCTACTCTCTGATCCCATCTAACTTCTTTTCTTGGACTTGTGTGATTAATCCCTGCCTATTGAAACTATGTTTTGTTAAATAATATAAATGTTTATAAATCATATATTATTTCTGCAGTTTTTATTTAAATTTGTAGCCATATCATAGTCTAAGTGTATCATGCTTTTCAACTAGATTTTTTCTTTGAATTTTATTTTTGTAACGTAACTCACTGTTCTTGAGTGTAGCAATAATCTTTTTTTCTTTTTTGTGCGACAGTCTGTTGTATGAATAAACCACAATTTATTTATCCACACTTTTGTCCATGAACATTAAAAATTTTTTTAACTATAGGAATGTTTACACACTGGTGCAATGAACTTTGTTAGTATATGTCTCCTGACACACATATGCAAAACTTTCTCAAGGATGTGCTGCTAAGGGTGAAGTCACCAATCATGAAATGTAAATATTCAAGCTTACAAGAAAATGCCAAATTATTTGCCAGAATGGCTGTCTTAAGTTACAGATTTCTTGCTTAGATTCTTAAAAAAAAGTAACATATCTCATTTGATTTCATTTTGTATTTCTTTGATTTCTAATGAGCTCGAGCTTCCTATATTGACATTATGTGAAATACTTGTTTGTGTTCTTTGCCATTTTTTCTATTAGAATATTTATCTCTTTTTTGAAATTCTTTATTTTGGATACTAATCTTTTGTTAGTTGTTATATGCTTCTGTATTACATAAAACCAAATCTCTGAGGCTTAACATTTTTTCTTATTTATATTTAAGAGTTCAGTGCGAGTATTACTTGGATTTTCAGTTTCCAAGCACTGATTTAGTCTCCTTTTGTCTTTTTGATCCACTAGCTTTTAACTTGTCTCCCAAAATTGTCTGGAAATTAGCTCTACTCCAACCAGCAAGAAGGGGGAAAGGTTCAAGAGAATCACATTTAGGAAGTTTTTATGTATAAGACTTAGAAGTGGTACATATCATTTCTGTTGGCATGTCTTATATGGCCACATGTGATCTAACAGCAAAAAAGATTTGGAAATATATGCCCTGAGATATTGGGAGATATGTGTCCATTTCCAAAAAGAGGAAATAAGCTTGGAGATCAACCAACAATATCAGCTATCAGTTATAATTATAGCAAATATCTTGTTTATAACTTTTCACTTCTGTGGTATCTTTTGAATAATGAAGTTATTCATTTAATATCATTGAATTTCTCAATAGTTTCAACTTTGGTGCTTATTGTATCTTTTTAAATAAATCCTACATTATCTTCAACTCATGACATTTTATATTTTTCTATATTTTCATCTAAAAGTCTTATAGCTTTGACTTTTACATATGAGTCTTAATCTGGTATTGATTTTTTGCTTGTTGTGAAGAAGATAATGCAATATAATTTTTTAAAAATCTGGATATCTGTTTCAGTAATATGCATTGTGCTGATAGTCACTCCATTTCTCAGTGATATACAGTGCAGTCTCTGACACTTATCATTGCATGTATATATGGGTTCATATTTAAGTGGATCAGCAGTTAGAACCGTGCATGGAAAAACTGACTGGTTCAAAATTGAGAAAGGAGTATGACAAGGCTGTATATTGGTATTCTGCTTATTTAACTTATATGCAGAGTATATTATGCAAAATGCCAGGCTGGGTGTATCACAAGCTGGAATCAAGATTGCTGGGAGAAAGATCAACAACCTCAGATATGCAGATGATACCACTCTAATGGTAGAAAATAAAGAGAAACTAAAGAGCCTCTTGATGGGGGCAAAAGAGAAGAGTGAAAAAGCTGGCTTGAAACTCTACATTCAAAAAACTAAAATCATAGCATCCAGTCCTATCACTTCCTGGGAAATAGAAGGGGAAGAGTGGAAGCAATGACAGAATTATTTTCTTGGGCTCCAGAATCTCTGTGGAAGGTGATTGCAGCCATGAAGTTAAGTGTTTCTTGCTCCTTGGAAGGAAAGCTATGACAAACCTAGACAGTGTATTAAAAAGCAGAGACATCACTTTGTTGGCAAAGGGCCATATGGTCAGAGCTGTGGACTTTTCTAGTAGTCGTGTATGGATGTGAGAGTTGGACTATAAAGAAAGTTGAGCACCGAAGAATTGATGCTGTCAAATTGTGGTGCTAGAAGACTTGAGAGTCCCTTGAACAGCAAGGAGATCACACGAATCAGTCCTAAAGGAAATCAGTCCTGAATATTCTTTGGAAGGACTGATGCTGAAGCTGAAGCTCCAGTACTTTGGCAACCTAATGCAAAGAGCCAACTCATTGGAAAAGACCCTGATGCTGGGAAAGATTGAAGGCAAAAGGAGAAGGGGTGTGACAGAAGGTTACATGTTTAAATAGTATAACCAACTCAGTGGACTTGAATTAGAGCGAACTCCAGGAGATAGTGAAGGACGGGAGCCGGACGTGCTGCAGTCCTCGGAATAGTAGAGAGTTGTACACGGCTTAGCAACTGAACAACAAATTTGCATTGGGTGATGTTTTTTTAAAATCTCTGAAAGAACATTGTATTTATTATTGTAGCTTTATATACTGTGCTGGGTCTTTATTGCTCTAGTTGTGGTGAGCAGGGGCTACTCCTCGTTGTAGTGTGATGCCTTCTCATTGTGATGGCATCTCATATTGTGCAGCACAGGCTCTAGGCATGTAGGCTTCAGTAGTTGTGGCACGTAGGCTCAGTAGCTGTGACTCATGGGCTACAGAGTGCAGGCTCCATAGTTGTGGAGCAGGGGCTCAGTTGATCTGCAACATGTGGGATATTCCCGGACCAGGGATCACACTTGAGTCCCCTGCATTGGCAAGTGGGATTCTTAACAACTGGACGACCTAGGAAGTCCCATTAAGGTCTTACATCTCTTTATTCAGTTCAGTTCAGTTCAGTTCAGTTCAGTCGCTCAGTCGTATCTGACTCTTTGCGACCCCATGAATTGCAGCACGCCAGGCCTCCCTGTCCATCACCAACTCCCGGAGTTCACTCAAACTCACATCCATCAAGTCGGTGATGCCATCCAGCCATCTCATCCTCTGTTGTCCCCTTTTCCTCCTGCACCCAATCCCTCCCAGCATCAGAGTCTGTTCCAGTGTGTCAGCTCTTCGCATAAGGTGGCCAAAGTATTGAAGTTTCAGCTTTAGCATCATTCCTTCCAAAGAACACCCAAGACTGATCTCCTTTAGCATGGACTGGTTGGATCTCCTTGTAGTCCAAGGGACTCTCAAGAGTCTTCTCCAACACAATTCAAAAACAGCAGTTCTTCGGTGCTCAGCTTTCTTCACAGTCCAACTCTCACATCCATACATGATCAGTGGAAAAACCATAGCCTTGACTAGATGGACCTTTGTTGGCAAAGTAATGTCTCTGCTTTTCAATATCTTATCCAGGTTGGTCATAACTTTTCTTCCAAGGAGTAAGCATCTTTTAATTTCATGGCTGCAGTCACCATCTGCAGTGATTTTGGAGCCCCCCAAAATAAAGTCTGACACTGTTTCCACTGTTTCCACTGTTTCCCCATCTATTTCCCATGAAGTGATGGGACCGGATGCCATGGTCTTAGTTTTCTGAATGTTGAGCTTTATCCAACATTTTCACTCTCCTCTTTCACTTTCATCAAGAGGCTTTTTAGTTCCTCTTCACTTTCTGCCATAAGGGTGGTGTCATCTGCATATCTGAGGTTATTGATATTTCTCCCGGCAATCTTGATTCCAGTTTATGTTTCTTCTCGTCCATCGTTTCTCATGATGTACTCTGCATATAAGTTAAATTGCAGGGTGACAATATACAGCCTTGACATCTTCTTTTCCTATTTGAAACCAGTCTGTTGTTCCATGTCCAGTTCTAACTATTGCTTCCTGACCTGCATACAGATTTCTCAAGAGGCAGGTCAGGTGGTCTGGTATTCCCATCTCTTTCAGAGTGTTCCACAGTTTATTGTGATCCACATAGTCAAAGGCTTTGACATAGTTGATAAAGCAGAAATAGATGTTAGATATGTAATATTTAAGGCATTTTATTAAATTCTAAGTATCTTACATTTTTGTTGCTGTTTTAGCTACTAAGGTTTTCTGTTTCTGTATATAGCAATGCAGCTGATTTTCTTTAACTTATTTCTAGCTACCCTGATAATCTGTTAATAATTCTAAATCCTTTGAGCTTTCTAGATCCTTTGAGCTTTCTGTGGAGATGGTCTGTAATGATGGCACTTTGTCTTTTCCTTGAAATTCCTAATTTGTTATATTGATATATATTTATATATTTTATATATTTGTTTATACATTTTATATATATTTTGTATATTTATTTATTTATACATTTTACCATACAAAAGTTCAATATAAGTAAAGTGGTTTGAGTAGATGTCCTATCTTGTTCCTAATTTTAAAGGGAATATTTTGCCATGGGCTATGAAATTAGCTGTAAGTTTCTTATGGATACCCTTTTATCAGATTAAAAAATCTGATAAACTAATATTATAAATGGTGATAAATTTTATTGAATATGTTATCTTTTGATACCTGTGACATTTCTAATCTTTTATATATTTCTTTATTTGTCTTATTAATACTTGTTTTTTAAATCTCTATTTATGGCTGAAATTGATCTATTATATAACTTTTTGTACTATCTTTATCTGGTTTTGGTAATAAGATAACCTTCATCAATGAGTTATTGAGTTAAAAAAAAAGAATTGGAAAATTGGGCTATTACTGTGAAAAAATTATAGAGAATGTAGTACAGAAATTCAGCCTGATGGAGAATATGAAAGAGGTGAGTGGATGCAGAAGAGAGAGTGAGAGTCTAATTGTAAAAGATGAGATAGAAAATAGAGGGGTCATAGTAAACTCTTCAGCTATATTTGGTTTGTTTTGTTTTTTTCCCAAATCTACTTGGTCATTTTGACTTTAACTCTACAACCTTCTTACTGCTTCACTTTCTTGGTTTTAAATTTTTTCTTTTTCGAAATAATTCATCACTAGCATGAGAAAGGACTTCCCTGGTGGCTCAGTTAGTAAAGTATCCACCTGCAGTATGCAAGACCTGGGTTTGATCCCTGGTTCAGGAAGGTCCCCTGGAGGAGGGCATGGCAACCCACACCAGTATTCTTGCCTGAGCAATCTCATGGACAGAGGAGCTTGGTGGGCTACAGACCATAGGGTCACAAAGAATCAGACACGATTTAGCAATTGAGCACAACACAAACATTTGAAAACATTTTCATGATTGCCTAATAGTTTAATGTAGTAATGAATGTGCCATTTTTTAACCTAAATATTTCCCTCCTCTGGGCCGTTTAACTTATTTCAATATATTTTTTTCTATTTCCACTGATTTTATACTATGACGACCATTTTCATTCATCTATCTATATTCTCATCACTTGTTTCTGTAGGATAAATTCTTTTTGTTGTTGTTGTTGTTGCTTCATACTTTATTATTATTATTATTTTTACAATATTGTATGGGTTTTGCCAAACATTGACATGAATCTGCCATGGGTGTACATGTGTTCCCCATCTTGAACCCTCTCTCCCACCTCCCTCCCCATCCCATCCCTCTGAGTCATCCCAGTGCACCAACCCCTAGCACCCTGTATCATGCATCGAACCCAGACTGGCGATTCATTTCACATATGATAATATACATGTTTCAATGCCATTCTCCCACATCATCCCATCCTCGCCCTCTCCCACAAAGTCCAAAAGACTGTTCTATACATCTGTGTCTCTTTTGCTGTCTCACATACAGGGTTATCGTTCCCATCTTTCTAAATTCCATATATATGCATTAGTATAACTGTATTGGAAAATCCGTATGTCAAAGATAATGAACCTCAGGATTTTGAATATATACCATGCATGCTAAGTTACACTGCAGAAAGATTATGCCAAATTTTCTTTTCAGTGTATGAGAGTGCCCACTGCTAGTAACCTTGCAAGCTTTATTATAATTTAAAAACAGCTTTGGTGATTCATTCTTTTCTTTTTCGTCTCTGGAAACTAGTGAGGTTTTTCACTTTCAGTCTTTACTTGGTTTTATTATGAATGTTTTATCAGTTTGTGTATTTATTTTTTTAAAAAATTATATACATATTATATATTTATATACATAGAATTTATTTATATAATATAACCTCTTTGATATATACTTTGGAAATAAACTCAGTGTAATATTTATCACAGATATTTTCACAGTTTATTGTTTGTCTAGGTCATTAACTATTTCTAGACCTACTAAACTTAGTTCCAAGATAATTATTGAAACCTTTTCCTGAACGTTTTATCTTGAGGTGTATACCTTTTTTGTGCATTAGCAAGTATTAAACTTCATTGTTTTCCTTGTCTGTCCCCCCTCTGAACTGTGAGCTCCTTGAGGACAAGAAAAGTTGGTGTCTTATGCTCTTATCCTTACTGTCTTTGCCAGTAATTGATAT